>NW_011889526.1:22999-38984 GCF_000151845.1 Pteropus vampyrus | reverse complement strand
CATCTAGAAGAAGAGAAAAAGACATTATGAAGACTTTATATAAAGCAGAGATCCAAGAGGCTTAGACGCCACCTACTGGAAACCAAAAGACAAACACTTTCTTTGCAATAGGCTAGGAACCATGATATAATCTTGTTTCTGGAAAAAGAAGGAAAAAAAAGTCAGAATATGCTTTCATTAATGCCCAGGCAGAGAAATAGTCCATTAAACACCATGAGCAACAAAGCATCTCAGAAAAAAAAAAAAGAGAAAAATCTCCAGAAAAGAAGCTTACAGACATAGAAATATGTGACTTAAATGACAGAGAATTCAGGATGGTACTTTCTGAAAAACTCAGTGATATCCAAAACGAATCATATCAACAATTTCAGAAACTGACAAAACAACTAGATGAGCAGAATGAGTTCTTTAGCAAGGAGATGGAAATCCTCAGAAAGAACCAAATAGACCTTCTGGAGATAAAGAACACACTGCAAGAGTTGAAAAATGAAATAGCAAGCTTGGGAAATAGAGTGGACCAAATGGAAGAAAGGATCAGTGATATAGAAGACAGAAATCTAGAAATATATCAGAAGGAAGACGAGAGAAATCAAAAATTGAAAAATAATAAAAGAGAAATTCAAGAACTAGCTGATATCACCAGGAGAGGAAACAAGGATAATGGTCATTATCAAAGGCAAGGAAAAAAAACAAGGGACTACAAAGCATTTTCAGACAAATACTTGAGGAGAATTTCCCAAATCTAAGAATGAGCTGGAGCTTGGAATTTAAAAATCAACAGAGCACCCATTTATCTCAACCCAAATAAATCTTCACCAAGACACATTGTATTAAAATTATAAAAAATTAATGATAAAGACAGAATTCTCAGGGCAACCAGAGAGAAGAAATTGGTAACTTATAGAGGAAAGCCCATTAGATTATCCTCGGACTTCTCAGTGGAAGCCTTACAAGCCAAAAAGGAATGGAATCAAATATTTAAACTATTAAGTGAAAGGAACTACCAGCCTAGAATAATATATCCAGTTAAGCTCTTCTTTAGATATGAAGGAGAAATTAAGACTTTCCATATATACAAAAATTGAGGGAATTCTCCATGATGAGGCCTACACTACAGGAAATACTGAAAGGGGTTAGCTTACCTAAAACAAAATGACAAAAAAATTACATAATTAGGAGAAAAGTGACCATCAGGCATATAGAAACAGAAGAGTGCAATCCTTACTAAGAACAAGGCAGTATAAGCATAAATAATAATAAGAGAATTGTTATAACCAGGTAGTAATGAACGTTCAGCATACATAAGGACAACGACTGAAAAGGGGAAGATTCGAAGATCCAAATTCACAAAGGGGAATGGAGATAAGGTACATGCAGAAGAAAAAGGACGACTGTATACATACAACTATCCATTTCATATTCGTAATGGTACCACAGGCCAAAGATTTAGAACCGAAGTATATAATATAAAACAAGAAAGACCAGAGGGAAAACCCATAAAACCCAACCAAAATAAAGAAAACAGAAACACAAGGACAAGGAAGTAGTGGAAACACTGAGCTACCAGAAAGCAAAAGATAAAATGGCTATAAGAAGACCTCATTTTTCAATAATCACCCTAAATGTAAATGGACTCAACTCACCAATAAAAAGGTACAGAGTTGCAGATTGGATCAAAAAACAGAACCCAACCATATGCTGCCTCCAGGAGATACATCTCAGTTTCAAAGACAAATATAGACTCAAAGTGAAAGGGCGGAAAGTGATATTTCAAGCAAATGGTATTCAGAGAAACGTGGGAGTAGCAGTACTAATATTGGATGAAATAGACTTCAGAATCAAAAAGGTAAAGAAAGATACTCAGGGAAACTTCATAATGATAAAGGGAATCATGCACCAAGAAGACATAAGACTTATTAAGATATGCTTCCAATCAGGAAGCCCCAAAATATATAAAGCAATTACTATCAAGTCTAAAGGAAGAAACAGACCAAAACACAATCACAGTAGGGGGCCTAAATACCCCACTGTCGAATATGGACAGATCATCCAAACAGAAAATCTATAAGGAAATAACATTCTTAAATGACTCATTAGACCAACTGGACATAATTGACATTTACAGAACCTTTCATCCCAAAACAGCTGCTTATACATTCTTCTCTACTGTACATGGAACATTCTTAAGGATTGACCACATACTGGTTCACAGAGATAGCCTTAACAAATATAAGAGGGTAGAAAGCATATCAACCATATTTTCTGATCATAATGCTTTGAAACTAGAGATCAACTGTAAGAAGAATGTGGGAACAACCACAAATACATGGAGATTAAACAACATATTACTGAAGAATAATTGGATCAGAGAAGAAATAAAAAGAGAGTTCAAGAGATACATAGAAACAAATGATAAGAATAGTACAACATGTCAAAACATTTAGAACATGGCAAAAGTGGTAATAAGAGGAAAGTTCATATCCTTACAGGTCTATCTACAAAAACAAGAACGAGCCCAAATAAACAACTTAACGCTTCATCTTAAAAAACTACAAAAGAAGAACAAATGAAGCCTAAAGTCAGAAGAAGGAAAGAAATAATCAAAATTAGAGCAGAAATAAATGAAATGGAAAACAAAAAAAAAAGATAGATAAAATGCAACAAATAGTTAGTTCTCTGAGAAGCTTAATAAAATTGACAATTCCCTGGCTAGACTCACTAAAGAAAAAAGAGAAAGGATACAAATAAAATCAGGGATGAAAGGGGAAATTACAACAGACACGGCAGAAATACAAAGGATCATACAAGATTACTATGAAAAAGTATATAACACCAAATTTAATAACCTAGAAGAAATGGGCCAGTACTTAGAAAAATACAACCTTCCTAGACTGAATCAAGAACTGGGACATCTAAATAGACCGATCAGCAGTATGGAAATTGAAACAATAACCAAAAACCTACCCAAAAGTAAAAGTCCAGGACCAGATGGCTTCATCAATGAATTCTACCAAACATTCAAAGATTTAATACCTATTCTCTTCAAACTCTTCCAAAAATTCAAAGAGGAGGCAACACTACCCAACTCACTTTATCAGGCCAATATTACTCTAATACCAAAACCTGGTAAAAATATCACAGAAAAAGAAAACTACAGACTAATATCTCTCATGAACACAGATACAAAAATCCTAAATAAGATACCAGTGAATGGAATACAGCAATATATTAAAAAGATTATACACCACAATCAAGTGGGCTTCATCCCAGGGGGACAAGGATGGTTCCACATACACAAATCAATTAATGTGATACACTACATAAACAAATTAAAAAATAAGAATCATATGATCATATCAACAGATGCAGAAAAAGCCTTCAACAAGATATAGCATCCATTTATGATGAAAACACTTCACAAAATCAGTATAGAGGTAAAGTACCTTAACATAATAAAGGCTCACCCAACCCTCTAAGATCAGGAACAAGTCGAAGCTGTCCACTATTGCGACTGTTATTCAATATAACACGGCAGGTCATAGCAAGTGCAGTCAGACAAGAGAAAGACATAAAAGGCATCCAAATAGGAAACAGAGAAGTCAAACTTCACTATTTGCGGATGACATGATTCTCTATATAGAAAACCCTAAAGACTCCACAAGAACGCTACTAGAAACAATAAGCAAATACAGTAGTTTCTGGATACAAAATCAATGTTCAAAATTCCATAGCATTCCTATACTCTAATAACGAAGTGTCAGAAAAAGAAGTGGAAAAACTGATTCCTTTTGCAATTGCAACAAGAAGAATAAAATACCTAGGAATAAATCTAATGAAACATATGAAGGACTTATATAATGAAAACTATAAGACCCTATGAAAAGACATCAAAGAAGATACAAAGAAATGGAAAGACATTCCGTGTTCTTGGATTAGAAGAATTAACATAGTTAAAATGATCATGTTACCTAAAGCATTATACAGATTTAATGCAATCTCCATCAAAATCGCACCAGCATTTTTTAAAGAAATAGAACAAAAAATCATCAGATTTTTATGGAAGCACAAAAGACCCCAAAATGCCAATACCATCCTGAGAAAGAACAAGGCCAGAGGCATCATTCTGCCTCATTTCAAATTATAGTACAAAGCGACAGTGATAAAAACGGCATGGTATTGGCATAAAAACAGACACACAAACCAGTGGAACAGATTCGAGAGTCCAGAAGTACACTAATATTTATATGGGCAAATAATTTTTGACAAAAAAGCCAAAAATATACAGTGGAGAAAGGAAAGCCTCTTCAATAAATGGTGCTGGGAAAACTGGAAAGCCACCTGCAAAAGAATGAAACTAGACTGTTGTCTATCACCACACACCAAAATTAACTCAAAATGGATTAAGAACCTGAATATAAGATCTGAAACTATAAAATTCATAGAAGAAAACATAGGAACTAAATTCAAGGACCTTGGACTTAAAGAGGATTTTATGAATTTGACCTCAAAAGCAAGAGAAGTAAAAGCAAAATTAAATGAATGGGACTACATCAAACTAAAAAAGCTTCTGCTCAGCAAAAGAAATCTTCATCAAGATAAGGAGACAACCATCCGAATGGGAAAATATATTTGCAAGGAACACCTCTGATAAGTTCTTAATATCCAAAATATATAAAGAACTCATATGACTCAATAACAACAAAAAAGCAAATGATCCAATCAAACAATGGGCAGAGGACCTGAACAGACACTTCTCCCTAGAGGACATACAAATAGCCAACAAATATTTGAACAGATGCTTGGCATCGCTAGCTATTAGGGAAATGCAAATCAAAACCACAATAAGATACCATCTCACATCTTTTAGTATAGATATAATCAACAGGACAAGTAATAACAAGCATTGGAGAGGATGCGGAAAAAAAGGAATCCGCATATACTGCTGGTGGCACTGCAAATTGGTACAATTACTATGGAAAACAGTATGGATGTTCCTCAAAAAAGTAAGATTTGATCTACCATATGATCTAGCAATCCTTCTACTAGATATTTACCCCAAAGACTTGAAAACCCATATCTGAAAAGATATTTGCACACCGATATTCATAGCAGCATTATTCACAGTGGCCAGAACATGGAAGCAAACAAAGTGTCCTACGATAGATAATTGGCTAAAGAATCTGTGGTACATACATACAAAGGAATATTACTCAGCTATGAGATGAAATACTGCCATTTATGACAACATGAATGGACCTCGAGATAATCATGCTAAGCTAAATAAGCCAAACAGAAAAAGTTGAAAATCACATGATATCATTTATATGTTGGTTATAAACCTAAAAGCAACAAAGGAACAGGACAAACAGAGACTCATGGACATGGACTATAGACTAGTAGTTACCAGAGGTTAGGGGGTGGGGGAAGAGGGAGTAGGTAGACAGTTAAAGGGGATCAAATATAGAGGGTAGGTGGAGGGTGAAGTGGATCAAATATATGGCAACTGAAGGAAACTGGACTTTGGGTGGTAAATACACAATAGAATGTACGGATGTCAAACAATAATGTACACCTGAAAATTATATAATTGTATTAACTAATGTTACCCCAATAAAAATTTAAAAAAAAATCCTCCCCCTAGCTGCTGCAGGTGGAGCCTCCTAACCACCTTTAGTTTGGTGCTGCCTGATTTGAACAGGCAGCTCAAATTAACTCAGGAAAAATTGAATATGCATCAGTTTAACTTTTGACACTACACAGTGCCACCTATCATTTTGAGCACTTTTCTCATCTAGTGCCTTGACATCTCACCCCAGTACAGCATGGCCTGAGGACTTTGTGGGACACCTCTCCCACGTCTCCTTTCTCCCCATTCATGCATGCCCACAAGACACCAGCACATTCTGCCCTCATGTGACCAGATGTCACTCTTGCTAATCTCTCAGCAGAGCACTTGTGCTGTTAGTTTCCCACCAAATACATTTGTGGACAATAGCTGCTCACCCTTCCTGCCACACAATGGAAATAATGTAAGAAAGCCCAAATTCCCAGTTTTTCCTCAGAAGAGAAATAGCTGAGTAAACTGTGGATTCAATGATTAGGGTTTTATGCAGCTGCCTGAGGGGCTTGTTTCTTTTTTGCATGACCCAGAGTACTAAGAGATAAGCATTACAGTGTGAATGCATTGTGGTGGCTGCTAAGAAAAAAGGTGACTGTTTAACCACCAGGGTGACTGCAGTACTGAAGACAGACATGAGGTAAAGAAAAATATGATGGGCCCCAAAAAGAAACAAAAACGTTTTAATGGGAATTTACACACACACACACACACACACACACACACACACACACACGAGCACACATCCCCAGATTCAGTCTGACAGGCCTTAAAACTTCTTGCACAGCTGCCTGTTATTTCTGTTCTCCTGTACAAAGCAAGTGTACAAAGCCTGGGATGGTGACTGGTTCTTATTCCAAACCTCAGCAATAAATTGCAAGGCACACAATGAAATAGAAAAGCTTGGTTTAATCAGAGGAACAAAATAAACCTGAAGAAACTGGCCCTAAATGAATGGAGATCTATTAGTTACCTGACAAATAATTCAAAATAACCATCTTAAAGATACTGAATAGAAAAAAACAACTAAATAAGATCAGGACAACTAACTATGCATGGCCAGAATAAAAATGCAAAGATACAAAGTATAAAAAAGAACCAAAACAGAAATTGGGAACTGAAGAATATAATGCCTGAATATAAAAATACACTAGAATTTTCAATAATAGACTTGGTGAAGCAGAGAAAAGATTCAGACAACTCAAACACAGTTCATTTTAAATTATCAATTTAGGGAAGCAAAAAAAAATGTGGAAAAGAGAAAACAGCATAAGGGACTGATGGGACACCAACAAGTGGACCAATATGCATAGACCCCATAAGGCTTAAAATTCTCCCATTTGAATAAAGAAACAGAATATGAATTCAAACAGCTCACTGAACTTTAAGTAGGATGGATATAAAACCACAGACACATTATGATCAAACTGTCAAGAATCACAGACAAAAGTGAATCATGAAAGTAACAAAAAATTTTTTTAAGCTACTTGTTATGTACAAAAGAGCTCCTTTAAGAGTATCAGTGGGTTTTTCAGTGGAAGCCTTACAGGAAGAAGAGTGTCAAATACAAAATTCAAAGAGCTGAAAGCAAAAACTATCCACCACAAATACTATTGTGGCAGCCTGACTCTGCTGTATCATTTCCTGCTCGAATGAGTTAGTTCCTGACTGCATCCCTGCCCCCTGTCCCCCAAGTACTCTGGCTGATGCAGCAGTCTGAAAACCTGCTTAAATGATTAAGCAGGTTTCCTTATAGTTTGGCAGCCAATCAATGTTCTTCTTATGTTCTCCTTCCTTATATGGAATATCTATAGCTGTGTAGGAATGCGGAAGTACAAGATGGTATAAAACTGCCCACCATGTAACAATCGGGGCACAACCTTTGGATAAGAATCTGCTGAGCCAGTGCTGGCATCAATAAATGATGCTTTCTGCTTGTAGCCTCGGTGTCCTGTCTCTCTGAGAATTTCTTAACATTTCTGAGGGCTTGTCTGGGATTCACAGATGGCAGTTTTTCACCTCCCTGTCTTCAGGGTCTGGCCTATGGGACGCTGGGAGAAGTAAACTTCTCCTGGTGCACCAGTGGACCTATTGTCTGTTGGGGAGGATGACTCTTCCAGTGGATCGGAAAGGTGGCTCCAAGAGCACAACAGAACCCAGAGAGGCTCAGGAACCAACCCAAGAGCACCACCTGACTGAGTGGTAAAGACCCAGGTCCCAGGAACAGCCTGTCCACTACAGGACAGAAGGGGAGTCTGATCAACTCCTGGGGTCACCCAGCTACTCTGCATTTGTTAGGGAAACCGTGACCTCTCAGGTACATAGGGTGGAGGATGGAGTGTATTTAATGTGTGTTTTTGTGTGATTGATATGTGATCTTGCTACAAAGCAAGAGTTGAGCCCCTATCTGTGGTTTCATGGTGAATCTCATATGGCTTAGGGTTGTGTTGCTGGACCTCCATGAGGAGTTTACTCCAGTGATCCAAGTTGGGGGTTTATACTGACCCAATTGGTAAGAGGTGCCTAGAAGATCCCTATGAGGGGAGCGGCCGGAGACTGGCGAAGCAAATCTCTGAGTGCATGTGCAACACCGACCATGGGTGGAAGGATCGGTGGAAAACAGAGTAAACAGACACCTTTAGGTTGTATGCTTAAGAATTTCAAAAAGGGTTATTTAGGAGATTATGGAGCTAAACTCACCTCACAGAAACTCCGCACTTTTTATGAGATCAACTGGCCCTCTTTTGGTATTGGGTGGCCAGCAGAGGAGTCTCTCGACAGGGAAGTCATTGCAAAGGTCTCTCAAATCATTACCGGTCAACTTGGCCACCTGGACCAATTCCCTTATATCAGTTCTTGGGAGGCAATAATTTGCACCCAACCCCCTTGGTTGAGAGTCTGACTAAAGGAGAACTGTAGGGTCCTCCTAGCCCAAGCCTTGGTGCCCTCCCAAGGTCAATTGAAGGAAAGGAAGCCTGTGTTGTCTGCAGATCTAGAAGATGAGGAAGGGGTTACAATGCCTTATGTACACATTTATCCACCCCTTACAAAGGCCCCCAAACATCTGACTTCTCCTTCTGAGCCATCCACCCCAGACCATTCAACTTCTCTTGGGACCCCGTCCATGCCAGCCTCCACTGATTTGCCACCACCTCCTGTCTTGACTCCCTATGGCTCCGCCGAAACCTGGCCCAAGGTGGCTCCAGTCAGGGAGTAAGCGCTTCAGTTGCCCTTGCGGGAAACCTGAGGTCTCCATCTATTACAATCAGGATGGTCAGATTCAGGGAGGCCGGCATACCTTTATACCTCCTCCAATCGATTATCCAGACTCACAAACCCACTTGGGCTGATTGTCAACAACTCCTCCTGACCCACTTCAACACTGAAGAGTGCCAGTGTGTCACCTAGGCTGCCTTGAAGTGGCTAGAGGAACATGCCCTGGAAGGAACCTTGAACGTGCAAACCTATGCCCAGAATCAGTTTCCTGAAGAAGACCCTCAATGGGACCCCAATGAGGACAGGGGACTTCAAATGTTAGCATGATGCCAGGAGGCTCTCCTAGGTGGTCTGAAGGAGGGTGATGAGAAGGCCGTGAATATGAGCAAGACTTCAGAGGTCCTCCAAGGACCAGAAGGGAGTCCAAGCCAGTTCTGTGATAGGCTTTATGAGGCATTTCCATCTTTGACCCAGAAGCATCTGAAAACCAGAAGATGGTCAATGTGGCTTTTATTGGGCAGGCCCAAGGAGATATTTGGTGCAAACTGCAAAAACTGGAAGGCTTCCCTGGCATGAACATCAGCCAACTCCTTGAAGTTGCGACCAAGGTCTTTGTCAATTGTGACCAAGAGGCCCACCAAGAGGCTGACCAAAAGATGAAGAAGAAAGTTGATCCACTTGCTGCCATGCTGGTGGAGCAGTCCGGGCCCCCTAGAAGAAGTTCCCTACGAGGTCGGGGACAAAACCTGTGGGGAGGTCATCTGGAGAGACCCCCTGCCCTGAAGATGAGACTGGGGAGAGACCAACATGAAAACTGCCACCAGTGGGGGTCACTGGAAAAATGAGTGTCCCCAATGACCAGGTGGGCCATCAGTGGCTCCTGGCCCCCAAAAGACATGGCCAAGTCATACAAGGCCGCTATCAGCTGACTCACCCATCACCAGGTTCTCCTAGAGATGACTTTGTTGGCCTTGTTGCCCTGGGAGAGTTCAGAGATGACTGGCCAGACCGGGCTCCATTCTGCTCGGCCCCCTGGAGCCTATGGTCCAAATGATAGTTGTGGGGCCAACCAATTGACTTTATGCTTGACGCCAGAGCTGAACACTCAGTTGTAACTCAGCCAGTGGGCCCCCTTACTCAAAGACAAGCTACCATTATGGGAGCAACCAAGCGATAAGTTCGTCACCCGTTCCTGCAGCCCCGCCAGTGCAACCTAGAAGGATGAGAAGTCATCCACAAATTCCTATATCTGCCCGACTGCTCCATAGCACTGATGGGATGAGAACTTTTAGGAAAACTACAGGCTCAGATTACTTTAGACACAAGTGGCCAAGCAGCCGTAACATTGGGGAGGCCAGAAGGAAGGGTCATGTTGCTCACAGTTCCGCAAGGAGAAGAGTGGCACCTATATAGTCCCATAGAAGGGTCAAAACAGGAAACCGGCTCCTCTTCAAGGTGCCCGGAGTGTGGGCTGAAGACAGCCCACCAGGACTGGCACGACACATTCCTCCACGGGTGGTAGAGTTAAAACCAGAAGCTGAGCCAGCCTGCCAAAAACAGTGTTTCATCCCCCATAAGGCACAAGTGGAGATCTGAAAACATTTAGAGAGACTTCTGAAGTATAGAAATCTCCATCCCTGCCAATCATCCTGGAATACACCTCTCCCGCTGGTTCATAAGCCAGGGGCCAATGAATACCGGCTGGTCCAAGATTTACGAGCAGTCAACAAAGCGACTATCACCCTGCACCCTGTAGTCCCCAACCTATATACCCTACTAGGCCTCATCCCCGCTGAGGCCACCTATTTCACCTGTCTGGACCTCAAGGATGCCTTTTTCTGCATTTGCCTGGTTCCTCAGAGCCAGCCAATCTTTGCCTTCAAATGGGAGAGCCCTGAAAATGGAGACAAGGGCCAGTTGATATGGACACAACTGCCTCAGGGGTTTAAAAACTCCTCGATCATCTTTGGGACAGCTCAGATTTAAAGGCCTTCCCAGCAGACTCACACAGCTGTATGTTACTCTAGAATGTACATGATCTCCTCTTAGCAGGAAAAACCTATGAGGAATGCATGAAAGGAACACATCTACTCCTCAATCTCCTCTGGGAAGAGCATTACAAGGTCTCTAAAAGGAAGCCTCAAATCTGCCAAGAAAGAGTTAAATACCTCGGCTTCCACCTGTCACAGGGACAACACCAACTCAGCCAAGAAAGGAAAGAAACGGTCTGCTAAATTCCCATTACCACCCAGCGACAAGTCCATGAATTCTTTGAAGCAGCTGGCTTCTGCAAATCTGGATACTTAATTTCTCCATCCTCGTCAAACCCCGCTATGAAACCACAAAGTGAGGAGAACGGGAGCCCCTGCTCTGGGAATCTATACAACAGAAAACCTCTGAAGAAATCAAACGGGCACTCACTAATGCCCCCAGACTAGGACTCCCAGACTTAACCAAATCTTTTTTTCTGTACATATACGAGCACACAGGTGTTGCAGTAGGGGTCTTAACCAAATTGCTAGGATCTTGGCACCATCCCATGGTTTATCTCTCCAAACAGCTTGACTCTGTCACCCAGGACTGGCCATCCTGCTTGTGAGCACTTGCAGCCATGGCTCTCCTTATGTCAGAGGCCGACAAACTGACTATGGGGCAAGAACTTACAGTTTGAGTACCACATTCTGTAATAACATTACTGGAGCACAAGGGACAATATTGGCTCACCAATGCTCTGATGGTGAGATACCAAGGAATGCCGAGCAAGAATCCATGCATCCGCCTAGAGGTAGTATGAACCTTGAACCCAGTCACCTGGCTACCTGTTGGGCCTGGCAAGCCAGACCATGATTGCATCAAAGTCATGGATGAAGTGTTTTCCAGCCAACCCAACTTGACAGACCAGACCCTCAAGAATCCTAATGTGGAATATTACACAGATGGTAGCAGCTTTGTGACAGAAGGAGAACACCTTGCAGGATATGCTGTGGTGACCCTACATTCCACCATTGAGGCAAAACTTTTGCCTAGGGGAACCTTAGCACAGAAGGCAGAGCTCATTGCCTTGACCAGTGCCCTTCAGCTGGCAGCAAGAGTGTGTGCTAACATATACACTGACTCTCAGTATGCCTTCACCACCCTCAGTGTACATGGAACCCTATACAAAGAGAAAGGTCTAATCAATTCTGGGGGGAAAGACATAAAATATAGAAAGGAAATTCTAGAACTCTTAGATGCTATGTGGGCCCCCGAGAAAGTCGCAGTCATGCACTGCAGAGAACATCAAAAAGGGGACACCATAAGGGCCTGGGGCAACTGCAGGGCAGACCATGTTGCCAAACTGGCAGTGGCCAAGGAGATGGCCAGCTCTACAGCTCTAACTGCTTCCCTGTTTCCCAGTCCCTTAGCCAAATGGGACCCAAAGTACTCACCTCAAAAAGAAGCATGGTTTAAGGCTGAAGAGCGGGGGATCCTCTCCGGTGGATGGTGGAAGTTAAGGATGGGTGAATTGCAATCCTTCACACCCTAGCCCCAGCTTTTGTCAAGCAGTTTCACCAAAGGATTCAACTTGGTTGCACTGCCCTAGAAACCTCTCTGAGCTAATATCTCTACCTCCCCCAGGTGTCTAGCTTCTCCTGAGCCGTGTGTGAACGGTGTGAAGTCTGTGTCCACAACAACCCCAGGCAAAGGCCATGTGCCCCACTGGGGGTCCAAAGTGTCAGTGGCACTCCCTTTGAGAAACTCGAAGTAGACTTCACTGAAATGCCTCGATCACCGGGCCTGAAGTATCTCTTGGTCTTTGTATGTACCTATTCCAGTTGGGTAGAGGCTTAACCTATTCTGGTTGGGTAGAAGGCCCAAGAAGTGGCCAGACTCTTCCTCTGAAAAATTGTTCCACGATTTGGCCTACCAATTACCATTGGCTCAGACAATGGACCAGCCTTTGTAATGGAAGTACTGTGGTTACTGGCCAAAACTTTAAATATTAAATGGAATTTGCATACTACCTATCGACCACAGAGCTTGGGACATGTGAAATGCATGAACAGGACCCTTAAGACTCAGTTAGGAAAACTATGTCAGGAGATGCATCTACATTGGGATGAAGTCCTCCCAATGGCACTATTCAGAATCAGGTCGGCCCCAAACAAGAAGACTGGGTTCTCCCACTATGAGATCCTGCATGGATGGCAACCATCACTCATCAAAGAACTACAAGGAGACCTCAAGGAGATTGGTGTATTGACTCTGAGACAACAGCTTCAGGCTCTCAATCAATGAGTTAGGAAAAGGCTCCCTGTCAGTTTAACCACTGAAGTTCATCCCTTTAAGCCAGGGGACACTGTCTGGGTGAAAGAATGGACCATTAACCCCCGAAAATCCCTGTGGAGAGGTCCCTTTACTGTCATTTTGTCTACCCCCACTGCAGTTAAGGTTGCTGAAATACTGCCCTGGATACATCACAGCAGACTTAAACCTACAGCTGCAAAGTGGTATGTGTTCCAGACTCTTCTGAACCCCTCAAACCAACCCTCTGGAAGAAAACACCTCCTGCACCGGCAGACTTTGTTGGCTTTGCTTTGGTCACACCAGAAGCTGACCAATCTATGTGTGGCAGAAGCTGGAGGATGATGTCTCACGTTAGAATGGGACCCTAGTAGCCTCTTTGGAGGCTGGTTCTCCACTTTTGGTGGCTTTAAGACCTTAGTTGGAATAGTACTCCTCCTCATTGGGATCTGCCTCCTCCACCCGTGCCTATTGCCTCTTGTTATCCAGTAGAAAGAAAAACTAGCAAAAACCCCTATGCTATGTAAGTACCAGCCCCTGAACCAAGAATTAGAAGAAAAAGATGATGCCCTCTGACCCAGTCCTGGGTCCAAGCATCAAAGCGGGGAATGTGTCAGCCTGACCCTGCCAGACCATTTCCTGCTCGAACGAGTTAGTTCCTGACTGCACCACCACCACTTTCCAGGACTCTCCGACTGACGCAGCAGTCCAAAAACCTGCTTAAACAATTAAGCCGGTTTCCTTATAGTTTGGCAGCCAATCAATGTTCTCCTGATGTTCTCCTTCCTTATACGGAATACCTATAGCTGTATAGGAATGTGGAAGTATGCTTCCTGCTTGTAGCCTTGGTGTCCTGTCTCTCTTTTCGAGAATCCTGCAACACTATATCTGGCAAAACTGTCTTTCAACAATGGAAAAGTGAAGACTTTTCCTGATTAAAAACTTAAGAAGTTCCTCACCATTGGACCTGCCACACAAGAAAAAAGAAAAAACTAAAATAAATCCCACTAGTTGAAATAGTAGAACTCTATTGACAGCACAAAACCATATGGAAATATAAAGCTCAGAGCTGCAATAAATGAAACAGAGTCAAGAAAAACAATACAAAAGATTAATAAAACCAAGAGCTGGTCCTTTGAAAGGATAAACAAAATTAACAGACCCTTAGCCAGACTCATCAAGGAAAAAAGAGTACTCAAATTAATTAAATAAGAAATGAAATAGGAGAAATAATCATGGACTCCACAGAAATACAATAGATCATAAGAAGATACTACGAGCAATCATACGCCAACAAATTAGACAATCTGGAAGAAATGGACACTTCTTAGAAACATACAATCTCCTAAGACTGAGTCAAGAAGAAACAGGAAATATGGACACTTCTTAGAAACATATAATCTCCTAAGACTGAGTCAAGAAGAAACAGAAAATATGAACTGACTGATTACCACCAATGAAATAGAATCACTAATCAAAACCTCGCAAAAAACAAAAGTCCTGGACCAGGTGGCTTAATAGGCAAATTTTACCAAACATTCAAAGAAGAATTATCACTTATTCTTCTCAAACTATTCCAAAAAATGCAAGAATAGAGAAGTCTCCCTAATTCCTTTTATGAGGCCACCATGACCTTGATTCAAAAACCAGACAAAGACACTTAAAAAATGAAAACTATAGACCGATATCTCTTATGAACATTGATGCAAAAATCCTCAACAAAATATTAGTAAACAAAACTCAGCAATACATTAAAAATATCATGCATCATGACCAAGTTGGATTTATTCCTGGGATGCAAGGTTGGTTCAACATCCACAAATCAGTTAATGTGATACACTGCATTAACAAATCAGAAGATAAAAACCATATGATCATATCAATAGATGCAGGAAAAGAATTCGACAAAATCCAGCATCCATTTATGATAAAAACACTCTCAGCAAGGTGGGAATAGAGAGAACATACCTCAACATAATAAAGGCCATATGTGACAAACCTACAGCTAACATCATACTCAATGGGGAAAGGCTAAAAGCATTTTCCTTAAGATCAGGAACAAGACAAGGATGCTTTCACCACTCCTCTTCAACCTTGTATTGGAAGTCTTAGCCACAGCAATAAGACAAATAAGAGAAATAAAAGGCATCCAAATTGGAAAGGAAGAAGTAAAACTTTTGTTAATTGCTGATGACATGATATGATACATAGAGAACCCTAAAGATTCCACCAAAAAACTGTTAGAACTGATCAATGGATTCATTAAAGTAGCAGGTCACAAGATAAATATTCAGAAGTCAGTGGCATTTTTATACACCAATGATGAACTTTCGAAAAGAGAAATTAAGAAAATCTCATTTACAACTGCATCAAAAACTATAAAATATCTTGGAATCAAATTAACTAAGAAGGTAAAAGACATATTTTTAGAAAATTGTAAGTCATTGAAAAAAGAAATTGAAGAAGATACAAATAAGTGGGAGCATATACCTTGTTCATGGGTAGGAAGAATCAACATCATTAAAATGGCTTAACTACCCAAAGCAATCTATAGATTCAATGCAATCCCTATCAAAATACCAATGGCACTTTTCAGATAGCTAGAATAAATAATCCTAAAATTTACATGGAGCCATAAAAGCCCCGAATAGCCATGGCAATCTTGAGAAAGAACAACAAAGTTGGAGGTATCACACTACCTGATATCAAACTATACTACAAGGCTACAGTAATCAAAACAGCATAGTACTGGCATAAAAACAGATACATTGATCCATGGAACAGAATAGAGAGCCCAGAAATAAATCCATGCTTATATGCTCACTTAATATATGACAAAGGAGGTAAGAATATACAATGGGGTAAAGA
>NW_011889526.1:12969-22564 GCF_000151845.1 Pteropus vampyrus | reverse complement strand
AAAAAAAAAAAAATCCAATTAGAAAATGGGCAGAAGACCTGAGCAGATATTTCTCCAAAGAGGAAATAAAGATGGCTAATAGACATATGAAAAGATGCTCAAGGTTGCTAACCATCAGAGAAATGCAAAGTAAAACCACAATGAGATATCACCTCACACCTGTCAGAATGGCTAAAATTAATAAATTAAAAAACAAGTGTTGGCGAGGATGCGGAGAAAAGGGAACTCTCATACATTTTTGGTGGGATTGCAAATTGATACAGGCACTATGGAAAAGAATATGGAGGTTTCTCAAAAAATTAAAATGGATATACCTTTTGACCCAGCAATTGCACTTCTGGGTATTTATCCAAAGAAAACTAAAACAATAATTCATAAAGATCTATGTACTTCAATATTCATGGCAGCACAATCTACAATAGCCAAGATATGGAAGCAACCTAAATGCCCATCAACAGATGATTAGATAAAGAAGTTATGGTTCATATATACAATGGAATATTACTCAGTCATAAAAAAATAAAATCTTACCATTTGCAATGACATGGATGGACCTAGAAGTAAAATAAGTCAGACAGAGAAAGATAAATACCATATGAATTCACTTATATGCGAAATCTAAGGAATAAAAAGAACAAATTAATCAAAAACAGACACAAATATAGTGGACAATTTGGTGACAGAAAGAGAGGAGAGGTGTTGTGGGGGCTGGGAGAATGAGGTGAAGGGTTAAAGAAGTACACATTAGTAGTTGATAGTTGGTCATGGGGATGGGGAGCACGGTGAAGGGAATGCAATTGGTATTAATATGATACCAAGGAAGGGAGGGAGCAACTGAGGGGATCGTATTATGAACTATATAGATGTCTAACCAATGTATTGTATACTTGAAACTAATTTCAATAAATAAATTTTAAAAAAAGATATACGCACACCTTAAAAAAAAAGAATTATAGACCATGAACAAATGGAATTTAAAGGTGTTTCTACATATGAAAATCAAAAAATGTAAGATGACACTAATAGAATAGTCAAACCACATGATCATTATCAAATGCTGTAAAAAACAAACTGATGATATTCATGATAAAAACACCAAACTAGAAATCAATATAAACTACCAGAATGTAATAAACATCATACATGAAAAGCCCAGAGCTCACATCATGCCCCATAGTAGAACACAGAAATCTTTCCTATATAATCGGGGAAAAAGCAAGAATGCCCACTCTTACCACTTTGATTTGACATTGTACTGGATGTCCTAGCAAGACTAATTAGGCTGGAAAAAAAATACAAGGCATCTAAATCAAAAAGGAAGAAGTAAAATAAATTCTGGCAATAAATTTAACTAAGGTGGTGAAAGGCCTCAGTTTTGAAATCCATAAGAATAATGGCAAAAGAAAATGAAGGCAACACAGATAAATGGAAGGATATACCATGTTCATAGATGGGAAGATTTAAAATCATTAAAATGTTTAAACTACCCAAAATCATTAAAATGTTTAAACTACCCAAATTTAAAATTCAATGTAATCACCATTTTTTTCACAGAATTAGAACATACAGACTTAAATTAACATGGAAACACACACACACACACACACACACACACACATACACACACACAAATAAAAATAGATAAAGCACTTTAGAGAAAGAAGTTCAAATTTAGAGGTGTTATATGCCCTGACTTCAAACTATACTACAAAGTTATAGTAAAGGAAACAGTGGGGTACTAAAACAAAAAAATAGACACATACACCAATGAAACAGAATAGAGAGCCCTGAAATAAATCCACACTTATATGTTAAATAAATCTATGACAAAGGAAGCAAGAAAATCTTTTAAATAAATGATATTGAGTAAACTGGTTGGATACAGGTAAAAAAAAAAAGAGGCTAGACCATTTTTTAACACTATACATAAAAACAAACTCAAAATGGATTAAAGACTCTAATGTCAGGCCTGAAAACACAAAAACTCCTAGAAAAAACATAGGCAGTAAACTCTCTGACATCAGTCTTAGCAATTATATTTTGGATATGTCTCCT
Organism: Pteropus vampyrus; assembly: GCF_000151845.1. Taxonomy (NCBI): domain Eukaryota; kingdom Metazoa; phylum Chordata; class Mammalia; order Chiroptera; family Pteropodidae; genus Pteropus; species Pteropus vampyrus. The sequence goes on along the minus strand of NW_011889526.1, from coordinate 20,509 downwards.
AAGACAAGGGCAAGAAAAGTGAAAATAAACAAATGGGACTATCTCAAGTCTACAGCTTTTGCAAGGCAAAGAAACCATCAACAAAACAGAAAAACAACCTACTGAATGGGAGAAGATATTCCCAAATGATATATTCAGTAAGAAGATAATATCCAACATATATAAAAACACATACAATTCCACATCAAAAACACAAAAAAAATATGACTAAAAAATAGGTGGACGACCTAAATAGACATGTCTCTGAAGTAGATATCGGGATGATCAACAAACACATAAAGAGAGGTCAACATCACTCATCATCAGGGAAGTGCAAAGCAATTCCACAGTGAGATGTCACCTCATACCCCTCAGTATGGCTATTAACAAAAAGGCGACCAATAATGAGTATTGGTGAGGGTGTAGAGAAATGGGAACCTTCACACACTATTGGTGGGATTATAAAATAGTGCAGCCAAAAACAGGATGAAATTTCTTCAACAAATTACAAACAGAACTACCATATATTCCAGCAATTCCACTTTGGGGCATTTATCCAGAAAGTATGAAAACACTCATTAAAAAAGATATGTGCACCCCTATATCCATTGAAGCATTGTTTACAATAGACAAGACATGGAAGCAACCTAGGTGTCCATTAATAGTTCAATGGATAAAAAATATGTGATAAATGTTTACAATGGAATATTATCAGCCAGGAGAAAGAAGGAAATACTGCCACTGATAACAACATTCAGGGACCTGGAGGGTTTTATGCTGACTGAAATAAGTTAGACAAAGATAGACAAATTTCATACGATTTCACTTACATGTGGGATCTAAACAACAAAAACAAACAAATCAGAAAAATACTCGCATATACAAAGAATGATGGTAGCCAGAGAAGAGGCAGGTGAGGGAAAGAAGAAAAGGGTAAAGAGGATTGAGAGGTATAAATGTCTAGTTATAAAATGAATAAGGCAAGGGGATGTAATGTACAGCATGGGGAATATAATCAATGACATCATGATCCCTTTGTAAGGTGAGAGATGGTTACTTAACTCAGTACGGTGATCACTTTGGAAGATCTATAAATGCGATGATCACTTTGGCAGATCTGTAAATGAAGAATCACAATGTTGTCCACCTGGAACTAATATAATATTGCATGTCAATGATATGTTGATAAGAGGAAATAAACGGTTCATCCCATATTTGATGAAAAAGAAAAGTTTGATAAATATTTCTATTGTTTCCATTTTTTGCTGTAATCATGTATTACTTTTATAATGCAAATTAACACCAAAATTATTTTTGGAAAAAAATCTTTATGATGGTGCTGCACAATTAGAAGTGAATTAAAAGATGTCAGCATAGTTAGCATACAACATTGTTAATAATGTAAAAAGTCATCCTCAGACCTATTTCCCCGAAATCTCTGTTTCTGGTCCATGTGTCTTTCCAGTAGTTTTTAAAGTAGATTGAAGAAATGTTTGTATCCCCTATTTAACAAAAGAAACACAATGAGATATCACCTCACACCAATCAGGATGAACACTATCAAAGAAAGAAAAAATATCAAGTATTGGCAGAAATATCGAGAAATTGGATACTTATGCATGGTTGGAGGAAATACAAATTGGTACAAAGAGTATGGCATTTCTCAAAAAACTAAAAATACAGTTATGCAATGATGCAGTCATCCCACTTCTGGGTTTATATCCAAGAGACTTCAAAGGAGGGTCTACAAGATATTTGCACAACCATGTGTATTGTAGTATTTAAACAGTCTGTAAAAGGTGGAAGCAACCCAAATGTCTATGGACAGATGAATGAAAAAAATGTAAATATACCTACAAAATATTTTTTAACCTTGAAATAGAAACAGATCATCACAGACAAACCCTCAGGACATTTGTAAAGTAAAGCAATAGGAGACATTTACTATATGATTACATTTAGGTGAGTCCTCTCATATAGTGAACCTCATAGGGGAAAAAAAAATGGTAGTGGCCAGGGGCTGGGGGTAAAGGTAAATGAGGAAGTGAGTGTTTAATGGATATTGAGATAGATTTGCAAGATGTGAATTTCCCAAGATAAGCTGCACAACAATGTGAAAATATTTAAAATGATTGCACAGTTACAGATGGCTGAGATAGTAGATTTTAGTCATATGTTTTTCACAATTAAATATTTAAAAATTATATGTAAAATGACAGTTGCAAAACTTTTCAGAAATTACCTTCAATTAAAAAAAAGTTTCTCTCACAAAGAGAACATAAAATCATCAATAGATGTGAAATTAATACTATTATTTTAATACATTCTCAAATTGGGTTATTTTATTTTTTTATATTTTAATTAATTTATTTAGTTTTAAATATTTTATTTATTTTTATGGTGATATTTGTTGTTGAAATCTGGCAAGTTTCAGTTGTACACTTTTATAGTAAGGCATATATATATTTACATTGTGTGTTCACCTCCTATAGATTTCTTTCACTCACCACATATTTGACCACTTTCACCCCATCTACCTCCCCCCCTCCCTCCCACTGATCCTCTGGTAACCACTAGACTATTGACCATGACCATGAGTCTCTGTTTGTTTGTCCTGTTCATTTGTTGCTTTTAGGTTTATATCCCACATATAAGTGATATCATGTAATTTTCAACTTTTTCTGTCTGGCTTGTTTCGATTAGCATGATTATCTCAAGGTCTATCCACGTTGTTACAAATGGCAGTATTTCGTCTCTTCTTATGGCTGAATAATATTCCTTTGTATATACGTATCACAGCTTCTTTATCTAGTCACCTATTGTAGGACACTTCCATGCTTCCATATCCTGGCCACCATGAATAATACTGCTGCTATGAACACCGGTGTGCAAATATCTTTTTGGATATGAGTTGTCAAATCTTTGGGATAAATACCCAGTTGAGGGATTGCTGGATTGTATCGTAGTCAATTTTTATTTTTTGAGGAACATCCATACTATTTTCCACACTGGCAGTACCAATCTGCAGTCCTACCAGCGGTGTATGAGGGTTCCTTTTTATCTGCATCTTCTCCAACATTTATTACTTGTCCTGTTGATTATAGCTATTCTGACAGGTGTACGATGGTATCTCATTATGGTTTTCATTTGCATTTCCCTTATAGCTAGTGATATTGAGCTTATTTTTATATGTTTGTTGGCCATTTGTATGTCTTCTTGGGAGAAGTGTCGGTGCAGGTCCTCTGCCCATTTTTCCATTGGATCATTTGTTTTGTTATTATTGTCATTATTGGGTTGTATGAGTTCTTTGTATATTTTGGATATTAGGCCCTTATAGAAGGTGTTACTTGCAAATATATTTTCCCATTCAATGGTTGTCCCTTTACTTTGTTGATGGTTTCTTTTGCTGTGCAGAAGCTTTTTAGTTTGATGTAGTCCCATTTATTTTTGCTTTCACTTCCCTTGTCTTTGAGGTCAAATTTTAAAATCCTCTTTAAGTCTATGGTCCATGAGCTTAGTTCCAATGTTTTCTTCTATGCACTTTATTGTTTTGGGTCTTATATTCAGGTCCTTAATCCATTTTGAGTTTATTTCAGTGTGTGCTGATAGACAAGTCTAGTGTCATTCTTTTGCAGATGGCTTTCCTGTTTTCCCAGCACCATTTACTGAGGAGGCTTTCTTTTCTCCACTGTATGTTTTTGGCTTTTTGTCAAAAATTATTTACCCATATAAACATGGGTTTACTTCTGGACTCTCGAATCTGTTCCACTTGTCCGTGTGTCTGTTTTTTGCCAATACAATACTGTTTTGATTAGTGTCACATTGCAGTATAATTTGAAGTTGGGCAAAATGATGCCCCCGGCCTCATTCTTTTTTCTCAGGATGGCTTTGGCAATTTGGGGTCTTTTGTGTTTCCATACAAATCTGATGATTTTTTGTACTATTTCTTTAGAAAAATGCCGATGAGATTTTGATGGGGATTGTATTAAATTTGTATAATGCTTTAGGTAATAAGGTCATTTTAACTATGTTGATTCTTCTGATCCAAGAACATGGCATATCTTTTCATTTCTTTGTATCTTCTTTGATTTCTCTTAATAGGGTCCTATAGTTTTCATTATACAGGTCCTTCACATGTTTTTTAGATTTATTCCTAGATATATATTCTTTTTTTGCAATTGCAAAAGGAATTATTTTTTTCCACTTCTTTTTCTGACACTTCATTATTAGAGTACAGGAACACTATAGATTTTTGTACATTGATTTTGTATCCACAAACAATACTGTATTTGCTTATTGTTTCTAGTAGTGTTCTTGTGGAGTCTTCAGGATTTTCTATATAGAGAATCTTGTCATCTGCAAGTAGTGACAGTTTGACTTCTTTATTTACTATTTGGATGCCTTTTATATCTTTCTCTTGACTGATTACACTCGCTAGGACCTCACGTGTTATATTGAATAACAGTGGCGATAGTGGACAGCCTTGCCTTGTTCCTGATCTTAGAGGGAAGGTTTTCAGATTTTCACCATTAAGTATAATGTTGGCTGAGTGTTTGTCATAGATGGCCTTTATTATATTAAGGTACATTCCTTCTATACCGATTTTCATTGTAAAAACGAAAGTGTTTTCATTGTAAATGGATGCTGTATCTTGTTGAAGGCTTTTTCGGCATCTATTGATATGATCATATGATTCTTATTATTTAATTTGTTTATGTGGTGTATCACATTAATTGATTTGTGTATGTTGAACCATCGTTGTGCACCTGGGATGAAGCCCACTTTATCGCGATGTATAAACTTTTTAATTTGTTGCTGTATTTGTTTCGCTAGTATTTTATTTAGGATTTTTCTATCTGTGTTCATGAGAGATATTGGTCTGTAGTTTTCTTTTTTTGGTTATCTTTACCAGGTTTGGGTATCCGGGTAATATAGGACTCATAAAATGAGGGGAATTATTGCTTCCTCTGATTTTTTTTGGAAGAGTATGAGGTTTTCTCTTCTTCCTTCTGATATATTTCTAGATTTCTGTCTTCTATATCACTGATCCTTTCTTCCATTTGGTCCACTCTATTTCCCAAGCTTGCTATTTCATTTTTCAACTCTTGCAGTGTGTTCTTTATCTCCAGAAGGTCTATTTGGTTCTTTCTGAGGATTTCCATCTCCTTGCTAAAGAACTCATTCTGCTCATCTAGTTGTTTTGTCAGTTTCTGAAATTGTTGATATGATTCGTTTTGGATATCACTGAGTTTTTCAGAAAGTACCATCCTGAATTCTCTGTCATTTAAGTCACATATTTCTATGTCTGTAAGCTTCTTTTCTGGAGATTTTTCTCTTTTTTTTTTTTTCTGAGATGCTTTGTTGCTCATGGTGTTTAATGGACTATTTCTCTGCCTGGGCATTAATGAAAGCATATTCTGACTTTTTTTTCCTTCTTTTTCCAGAAACAAGATTATATCATGGTTCCTAGCCTATTGCAAAGAAAGTGTTTGTCTTTTGGTTTCCAGTAGGTGGCGTCTAAGCCTCTTGGATCTCTGCTTTATATAAAGTCTTCATAATGTCTTTTTCTCTTCTTCTAGATGTTTAATCATGCTCGTTACCCTCAGTCTCAGTTCCTGTCAGTGTTAGTGACAGTTTTGGTAGCGTTTGCTCGGATTCCCCTGGGGGTCCTCGGGGTTCCGTCTCGGAGGGTATGGGGGGAGGGTCCCTCTGTGTTGGGCGATGGGGGCTGTGGCTCAGCCCAAACTGAATTTTCTTTCTGGCGTCACCTCGGGGCACTTGCACTTCACTACAGGGACACAACCCTCTACCCCGAGTTTTTCTTTCCTTCCTTTCCTTTCCTTCCTTTCCTTCCTCTCTCTTCCTCTCTCTCTTTCTCTCTTTCTTTATCTCTCTCTCTCTCTCTTTCTTTCTTCCTTTTTCAATGACAGCATCTGACATTTATTGAACACTCACTATGAGCCAGGCGCCTCGCTAAACATTTTTCATGCATCTCTACCCTGAGTTTCTGAAATGAACATCCCACAAGCTATTACCTTTAAAGTCACAACCCTTACTATTGCGTGGTCAGTAAATCTTGGGGAAATTTGGTACCGCACATTAAAAATGATTCGCTCAAAGACATTTCCAGGATCTCTACTTTACTTCAAGACTGTTTTAATATTCACTGGCTCTTAACTTCTCCACTACAACCATTAATGAAATATAATCACATGAGTGCTTATGTTATAATAAGTTTTCCATTACAATGGCTGTTATTACTATTTATTGTTGCCACAGAATCGCTGTCTTATTCAAAACTCTATGTGCAATGAAACTGACAGTAATTTTTCTCAAGATTCCTGGCAGGATAAGTACATAAGTGACTGAACACAGTGAAAGGCAGGCATTCATATTTTTCAAACAAGATGAGGGAATTCTTTACTTCTTCCAGTGTGCAGAGAGGAGAACCTGGAGACATGATGGTCACGACTCAAGAGAACAAAGGGGCTGGCAGTTGGGAAACATGCGTTGATTAAAGCAGAGGTGTTCATCAGCCACCAAGTGGTCTCTGAAGAACAGGGAATAAAATGATACAAATGTGCTCACCAGGCAACGATGCTCTGGGTAGCTCTGATCTCAGGGGAAGGTCTGGAGGATACTTTGGTCCCATGAATGTGTTGGACCCGCTGCTTATGCCTGTACAGTATGGAAACCATGGTTCTGCTGGCCCAGGTCATGAGTCTCAAACACAAATCATCATGGGAGGATATCAATATTGTATATAGTAAGCCTGTGTCTTTGTCACGAAGTTTAGAAGTATAGTATCCAAAGTACATAGTTTTTGTGATGATTTGGTTGTTCCATTTGCCAGTTATATGCCCAGGAACCATACTATATAGCATTATGTTTAAAATCCAGCGGAGGATATGTGAGGGCCAATGTGCTTGGGAGCTCTCACTTTGACCTCTGCCCACCCGGAGTTCCAGGGACTGATGGCGATGGGCTGGAAGACACTCAGGAAGCAGGTGGTACCCATGGATACACCCCTGGCCACTCTGTGAACACAGAAAACAAGTTTGCATCCAAAATCATTGAGAAAATGTTTCAACCCAAATGCTGCCATTGTCTCTGGGGCTCCTCTTGAGAGAATAACCAAGGAGTTGGTTAAAGTCAGGTGCCTGAGAATCAAATCTGTTGACTTTGACCTGCATCCACTGAAGTAAAGGGATGTATAATGATACAAGATTGAGAAGCTCCCTAGGATTCCAGTGAGCATCTGAACTAGAAAGATCATTGCAAATTTCAAATCCAGTGAGGCCATTCCGTTATTTTCCAGGGCTCAGCATCCACATTCACAAAAGGAGATTTCTTCATGAAAACGTGATTGTGGCCTAATTGTTCATGGACAATAAATTCAAAATTCTCACTTACCATTACCTTTACCTGAGATTTTCATTCAACTTTGCATGTATTCTTTTGTGAAAGATTTCCCAAGTTGAACGTGTTTCTTTATATAGTGCTTATTTAGTCATTGTTATTAATGCTCTGTCTATTGTAAATTCTTTAGTATTTACAAGAG
>NW_011889526.1:10549-12919 GCF_000151845.1 Pteropus vampyrus | reverse complement strand
CACGAAGTTTAGAAGTATAGTATCCAAAGTACATAGTTTTTGTGATGATTTGGTTGTTCCATTTGCCAGTTATATGCCCAGGAACCATACTATATAGCATTATGTTTAAAATCCAGTGGAGGATATGTGAGGGCCAATGTGCTTGGGAGCTCTCACTTTGACCTCTGCCCACCCGGAGTTCCAGGGACTGATGGCGATGGGCTGGAAGACACTCAGGAAGCAGGTGGTACCCATGGATACACCCCTGGCCACTCTGTGAACACAGAAAACAAGTTTGCATCCAAAATCATTGAGAAAATGTTTCAACCCAAATGCTGCCATTGTCTCTGGGGCTCCTCTTGAGAGAATAACCAAGGAGTTGGTTAAAGTCAGGTGCCTGAGAATCAAATCTGTTGACTTTGACCTGCATCCACTGAAGTAAAGGGATGTATAATGATACAAGATTGAGAAGCTCCCTAGGATTCCAGTGAGCATCTGAACTAGAAAGATCATTGCAAATTTCAAATCCAGTGAGGCCATTCCGTTATTTTCCAGGGCTCAGCATCCACATTCACAAAAGGAGATTTCTTCATGAAAACGTGATTGTGGCCTAATTGTTCATGGACAATAAATTCAAAATTCTCACTTACCATTACCTTTACCTGAGATTTTCATTCAACTTTGCATGTATTCTTTTGTGAAAGATTTCCCAAGTTGAACGTGTTTCTTTATATAGTGCTTATTTAGTCATTGTTATTAATGCTCTGTCTATTGTAAATTCTTTAGTATTTACAAGAGTATGAGTTAGGACCTGATAGTATTCTCCCTTTACAGACGAGGAGAATTTAACTAAAATGAGATCATATGACTCAGTGAAACATAGGAATACCCAGAATTTGAACCTAGGTAGCCTGGTGGCAATAACATTGGTGTTTACTATTGTGCTATATGCTCCTAGCTACCTGGTTGTATCTTCCGATAATCCAGGTATTTGTACACATTGTCATATTTTAAATTCAATTTATGTTTATTGTTCCAATTTATCATTTTTCTTAAAGTATTTATTCTCTTGACCAATATCACTTGTGAATGAAGAAAAAAGCATCTTAATAAAATATAGATGCACCCAGTATGCTCATAAACATTGGATTTACTGACATAGATCAATGTTCGTATGGCAACAGAAATGTCCATATGACTTTTTGCCAGTGATACTGACAACAGAAATTATGAAATAATATTTCACTTTGCCCTAAACTATGGGATTTGTAATTTAAATAAGAGATAGAACATTAAGGGTAGGATCTAAATTATTTCTCATTGGAGAGCATGCAATTATCTGTTTATTATTTTAAAAAATAATTGAAACTATGTACAAAACTATGTACAAAACAAGTACGCAAAGTGAAATTTCAAGGCATAAAATCTTGGGCATCGAATAAGCTGAGACAGGAGAAACACAAGGATGAGCCTGAAAACGCTGTTAGAATTCTGGAAAACAGGCAAAATATCAAAAGATACATTTGAACCTGGAAAACCCTGAGGCTCTTAATTGCTCTGCTATCCGAATCCCAGGCAACGTCACATGTGATGGTACCTTTTTCTAAAATGTCTTCCTTTCCTAACTTCACAAGGACAGCTATCCCACTGTGAGCAACAGATTGCAAATACTTTTAGCAGAGACATAATTACCATCTCTATGAGACATATCGAGTCTAAATAAGAGAACAACAAATATAATTCAGCAAATGTCACCCATTCACATTATTTACGTTGAGATATGGACATTGCAATTAGCTCCATCAGACTTATCGTCACAGGCACAGAACTCTAAGATGATAACCATACTAATTATGTAAACTTCTCTGTGATTTTGTGAAGCACATTGACTAGAACATTAATTTCTGAGGTACAGATTTACTGGTTATGAAAATCAGAGTCTCTTACCACTTGGGACAGCCTCCAACCAGCTCTATTAGGAGGGAATATTAAAGAACATTAGGAGTGGCTAAAGGTGGGTGCAGGGTCTCAGACTTCTGGTCTCTCTCCATAAACTCAGCCCATGTCTCAGGAATTACGACTTCTTCCTGTGGAGCCCTGACACTCAACCAACACTTACTCCCAGGAGAATGCCTTTGTCAGGCATGAGGGCCAACTCACACACAGGTCCTGATACTCCTCATTTCCTCACAGATGGTGTCATTCAGACTGACACAGATTATACCCACCCCAGTCTTTCCTGCTGCCAGGTCAGGGTCTCGGTGTGATAGTAATGACACCCCCTGCTTGTGTACGAGTACAGCAGCCAGAGCCGAGATATGGCTCGAGATTCTGTGACCTCACCTCCTCACAGAAATGCAATTATCATTTCACCTATTGAGAGAATACTAA
>NW_011889526.1:6343-8175 GCF_000151845.1 Pteropus vampyrus | reverse complement strand
CCTCCCTACGGTCAAATATTAGTTGACTGTATATGTGGGCAATTAATTCTGAATTCTCTATTCTGTTCCATTTGTGTGTCTAGTTCGATGCCAGAACCATACTGTTTTGATTACTGTAGCTTTGTAGTAGAGTTTGAAATCAGGAAGTATTATGCCCCCAGCGTTGTTCTTTTTCAATATTGCATTGGCTATTTAGGTCTCTTATGGTCTCATACAAATTTTAGGACGTTTTCTTCTATTTCTGTGGAGACTACCATTGGATTTTTGATAAGCATTAAATTGAATCTATAGATGGCATTGGGTAGTAAGGACATGTAAACAATATTATTTTTCCAATCTGTGAATATAAGACGTCTTTCCATTTGTTTATGTCCTTTTCTTTTATCAAAGGATTGTATTATATACAGATTTTTCACCTCTTTGGTTAAATTTATTCCTATTTTATTGTTTTTGATGCTATTGTGAATGGGATAATTTTCTTTATTTTATTTTCAGATGTTTTGTTATGAGTCTATAAGACCAGTGTTGGATTTCTGTATGTTTATTTTATACCTCGACTTTATCTAATTTGTTGATTAGTTACAGCAGCTTTTTGGTTGAGTCCTTCAGATTTTCTATATTAAAAGTTATATTGCCTGTACATGATTGTTTTCCCTTTTCTGATTTGGGTAACTGTTAATTCTTTTTCTTGCCTCATTGCTTTAGCAAGTTATCTGATGATGGGGCAAAATGTCATGGCCACCATAACAAGAAGGTATCTTAAGATGAACAAATGAAGCAGGCAGCTTGATAGAATATAACAGAATTTATTATGGGGTAATTTGCTTATGAAAAAATTTTGTTGAAGCAGAACAACTCAAATATCCTGTGCAGATTATTCTTCATGAAAGATTCCAGTTACTGTACTGTTTTTATAATATAACAGGTACTAATGATTGACAAGACAAAGGAACAAAGAATGCAGTAGCACCAGGGATCATACATCCTAGTGGTTGGTACTGTCACATCTTGATATTCACTTTGGCCATCATCCTGGCCATTACTAACAAAAACATTGAGGTTATACTTAAGGAACAGAGATCATAGTAACTAGAAGGCTTTGCTGTACTAAGGGCAGTGAGGTGGGTCAAAGGTCGCAGAATTAAAGGACGCAAAGATGGAGATGATTTTGTTCACACTGAAGCCTGTACATTTCACCTCCAACATCTTGGTGGCCTACATGATCTTATCTGCCTATTGTCTATGGAGTCCCTGGGGCTAAATATCAGAAGGTGGCCTGTGTCAAAACAGCAATACCAGCAGCAACTAGAACAGAGGAAGCCACCAGCTGTAAGATAATGCCAACATGGCTGAGCCCCATTTCCCAGGAGGAGAAGCAAACCGACACCTAAATGAATCAGCAAAAGAATCCGACCACCTTTACCTGTAGTGTTTTCCATATAGGGTAGGAGATCAGCAATGTGAGAGTCATAAGAAGCAGTATAAGTGCCACATTCTTGTTTAGTGAGGGCACAGGTCCCGCCTTATACTGTAATAAGAATATTTGAAGCCATCTTATTTTGAGAAACCCCTTTTCCCACTGAAGCACTTTCTTGGTTCAGCAGAATAAATGCTCTGTCTGGAATCACTGAAGGCAGTTGCTGTGAACTTAGCCACAGCTTGGATTTCTAGCCTGGCACTGACCGGGCCCACTTGAGTGGGAAGATGGGACCAGGCCAATCCCACCAGATGGACTGTGAGTCTATCTGGACTTTGGAGCAGGTAAGTTGTGAGAGCTTCCTGGTAAGGTCTCATGAATTTCCCTTGCCAGGTAGGGAAGCCCAGTGCACAGC
>NW_011889526.1:0-3015 GCF_000151845.1 Pteropus vampyrus | reverse complement strand
GCTGGACCACTTTCTAACACCATATATAAAAATAAACTCAAAACAGATTAAAGACTCTAAGACCCCAAAATATAAAAACTCCTAGAAAAAACATAGGCAGTAAACTCTTTGACATGAATCTTAGCAATTATTTTTTTGGTATGACTCCTAAGGCAAGTACGACAAGAGTGAAAAACAAATGGGACCATCTCAAACTACAGCTTTTGCACACCAAAGGAAACCATCAACAACATAAAAAGACAACCTACTGAATGAGAGAAGATATTCCCAAATAATATATCCCGTAGGAGGTTAATACCCAAGTTATAGAAACAATGCATGCAATTCCACATCAAAAACACAAAAAATCGACTAAAAAATGGGTGGGTGACCTGAATAGATATCTCTGAAGCAGATTTTGGGATGATCAACAAACAAAGAGATGCTCAACATCATTCATCATCAGGGAAATGCAAATCAATACCACAATGAAATGTCACCTCACACCTGTCAGTATGGCTATTAACAAAAAGGCAACCAATAACAGGCATTGGTGAGGGTGCAGAGAAATGGGAACTCCCTCACATTGTTGGTGGGATTATAAAATAGGGTAGTCAAAAACAGGATGAAGTTTCCTCAAAAAATTACAAACAGAACTACCATATATCCCTGCAATTCCACTTTTGGGCACATCTAAAAAGTATGAAAACACTCATTAAAAACGATCTAGGCACTCCTACATCCACTGAAGCATTATTTACAATGGATAAGACATAGAGGCAATCTAGGTGTCCATCAATAGATCAATGGATTAAAAAATACGTGATAAATGTATAAAATGGAATAATATTCAGCCAGGAGAAAAAAGGAAATACTACCACTGGCAACAACATGCATGGACCTGGAGGGTTTTATGCTGAGTGAAATAAGATAGACAAAGATAGACAAATTTCATATGATTTCACTTATACGTAGAATCTAAAGAACAAAAACAAACAAATCAGAAAAATACTCATAGATAAAAAGAATGATTGTTACCAGAGTAGAGGGAATGGGGGAAAGAAGAAAAGGGTGACAGGGATTGAGAGGTATGAATGTCTAGTTAGAAAATGAATAAGAAACAGGGATGTAAGGTACAGCATGGGGAATATAGTCAATGATGTCGTGATAGCTTTGTAAGGTGACAGATGGTTACTCAGCTCAGTACAGTGATCATTTTGGAAGACCTATAAATGAAGAATAACAATGTTGTCGACCTGAAATTAATATAATATTGCATGTCAATGATATGTTGATAAGAGGAAATAAACGGTTCATCCCATATTTGATGAAAAAGAAAAGTTTGATAAATATTTCTATTGTTTCCATTTTTTGCTGTAATCATGTATTACTTTTATAATGCAAATTAACACCAAAATTATTTTTGGAAAAAAATCTTTATGATGGTGCTGCACAATTAGAAGTGAATTAAAAGATGTCAGCTTAGTTGACATACAACGTTGTCAATAAAAAGTCATCCTCAGACCTGCTTCCCTGAAATCTTTGTTCTCTGGTCCATGTGTCTTTCCAGTAGTTTTTAAAGCACATCCAAGAAATGTTTGTATCCCCTATTCAAGAAAAGAAACATAATGAGATATCACCTCACACTATTAAGGATGAACACTGTCAAAGAAAGAAAAAATATAAAGTGTTGGCGGAAATATCGAGAAATTGGATATTTATGTACGGTTGAATGAAATACAAATTGGTACAAAGAGTATGGCATTTCTCAAAAAACTAAAACATAGTTATGCTATGATGCAGTCATCCCACTTCTGAGTTTATATCCAAGAGACTTCAAAGGAGGGTCTACAAGAGACATTTACACAACCATGTACATTGTAATATTTAAATAGCCTGTAAAAGGTGGAAGCTACCCAAATGTCCATGGACAGATGAATGAAAAAAATGTAGCATATACCTACAACAAAATATTTTTCAGCTTTGAAATAGAAACAGATTCTCTCACACAGACATATCCTCAGGACATTCGTAAAGTATAGCACATAAGTCAGTAAGAGACATAGACTGTATGATTACATTTCGGTGAGTCCTCTCATATAGTGAACCTCATAGGGGAAAAAAAAAGGTAGTAGCCAGGGGCTGGGGTTAAAGGGAAAGGAGGAAGTGAGTGTTTAATGGATATTGAGATGGTTTTGCAAGATGTGAATTTCCCGAGATAAGCTGCACAACATGAACATATTTTAAATGACTGTATAGTTTCAGATGGCTGAGATGGTAGATTTTAGACATGTGTTTTTCATGATTAAAAATTTAAAAATTATATGTAAAATGAGTTATAAAACTTTTCAGAAATTATCTTCAATGAAAAAAATGTTTCACAAAGAAAATATAAAATCATCAATAGATGTGAAATTAATACTATTTTTTAATACATTCCCAAATTGGGTTTCTTATTTAATTAATTAATTTATTTTTAGGGTGACATTGGTTAATGAAATCTGGCAAGTTTCAGTTGTACACTTTAATAGTAAGGCATATATATATATATATTCACATTGTGTGTTCACCTCCCATAGTTAAGATTTCTTTCTGTCAACACATATTTGACCCCTTTTACCCTATCTACTTCCTACCACCCCCTCCCCTCTGGTAACCACTAGTCTATTTTCCACATCCATGAGTCTCAGTTTGTCCTGTTCATTTGTTGCTTTTATTTTATATCCCACATATAAGTGATATAAGGTTTATAGCCCACATATAAGTGATATCATGTGATTTTCAAATCTGTCTGGCTTATTTCACTTAGCATGATTATCTCAAGGTCCATTCATGTTGTTGCAAATGGCAGTATTTCATCTCTTCTTTGGCTGAGTTATATTCCACTGTATATACAGTACCACAGCTTCTTTAGCCAATCATCTATCATAGGACACTTTGGTTGCTTCCATGTCCTGGCCACTGTGAATAATGCTGCTGCTATGAACCGGTGTGCAAATATCTTTTCGGATGAGTTTTCGAGTCTTTCGGGTAAAT
>NW_011889525.1:104108-115611 GCF_000151845.1 Pteropus vampyrus | reverse complement strand
CAGGGCCTGCTTCCCCTGATTCTGGAGTCCAGGGCTGGTCACCATGGTCACATGAGATGAACTGGCTCTGGTTCTGGAAACTTCCATGGATTGGCTAGATAAGGTATAGGGATACCCACGAGGGCTGGAGAGGGGACTCTAAGTGCCCCGAAATGAAACCTGGAGGGTCTGAGACATGGCTGAGTTAGCAGCACGGCGTGACTCACGTGGGAGCTCAGAAGCGAACGGCGGTGTGGCTTCTCGCCGCACCTGGAAACTTCAGCGCACACCCACTTCGGGCTCCGGCACCCAGTGGGTCTGCGCTGCGTGCCCGCGTGTTTTAATCCTCACAGCGACCCCCCAAGATAAACACCGTTCTCAGCAACTTAAGAAAGCTGCGGTTCAGACTCAGTGAGCTTCTCTCAGAGTGACGAGTGCACGAGCTCACTGGGATAAGAACCAAATTTGCTTGGGCTCGGATTCCCCGATGTATTCACAGATTACCATGCTTTTCAATTCAGAAACCAGATTGTCATCAGATTGAAGTAACACGCTACAGATGTTCTCAGACGGCCAGGCCATTTTTCAAAGACTACCTTGAACGTATCCCGTCTCCAGTGGTCAGAAAACACGTCCATGATCCGCTCGATTCTTCGGCTTGTTATTTACGATGCCAGGCAGTGGGTTCGCGGGGTCCGCCCTGGGGAGCAGCCCTCACCGACGCCAGACGGGCGCCCCGGCGCCCTGGCCTGTCCGCACGGAGGACTCGGGCTGCTCTGCGCAGGTCGCCTCGGCATTGCCCGCGGCCGGGGAGACGCACAGCGAGGCACCGCGGCCCGGTCGCCTCCTGAACCAGTTCCCCGGCTCCGAGGCCTTCGCCCGACGTCTGGTTCTGTGGACCCCGGAGCTGGAGCAGACGCGTGGGCGATCGCACCCGGCCGCTGAGCGAGGAGCCGCCTCGCCGTGTCCGGCCCTCCGGCCGCGCGTCTCCGCTGTGCCCCCGGGAGGGACGGAAACGGCAGAAGCAAGTCCCATGGGATCAGAGTCCGGCCCAGTGAGTCGCGGCGACACCGGCCTGTGGCTCCGCGGGAAAGTGGCCGGTGGCGCCCCTGTCGCCGAGGACACCCCAGTGGCCCCCCGGGGCTCGGCAGCTCACCCACGGTGACGCGGAGTGTCGCCCACGGCAGCACTCACACAGCTCCGAGCACTAGGGAACGGATGCCAGCTCGCCCGAAAGCAAGCTAAATATTCTGGAGACTTCTCCGGGGCCGCGTCTCCCGCCTTTAACCAGCCCTTGGGGTGCAGACGCTCGGTGGCCTCCCCGGGCGTGGGTCCCTCGGTGAGGATGAAGACACTCTCGGGGCGACAGACGTCTGCGAACGCCCGGGCCGCTGCCCTGTGCGCTCGGCGCTTGCGGAGAAGCGTTTCCCTCCGGTATTTCCGCGGATGCAGCGCCGGCGTTTCCCGCGGCTGTCTTCGCGGGGCACACGCTTCCCAAACAAAAGTCGTGACTTTTTTACGTAAATTCCCCTGAGGGAGAGTTTCTGGGTTATTACGAGCTCTGACTTCTCTTTGCTACGCGGAGAGCCTCGGGCTCTGAACAGAGAAATCGAAGCCACTATTCCGCGATGCGGCACGCGGGAGTCAGCAGGTGCCTGCCCCGCGCCCGATGACGCTGAACGAAACGGGAAAACGCTTAACGTGAGGAAACCTGTCTCTCCCTGAGCTCATGGGACACCTCTAGCCCATCGCTAGTACTCAGGGTTTTCAAATGTCCCTCTGACCAGTTTTTCCACATCGACGACAATCATTTCAGTTATTCATACAGATTCTCAAGTACTTTCTAGATGCCAGATACTCATAATGTCGCAGGACGTGCATTAATAAAGTAAACCAGGACTCACTTTCCAGGAGAGTGACGGCATTTGCTCAGAATGCAATTACACAGCGTCGAGGATTCTAAAGAGACCCTGCGGTATATAGGGATAGATAATGATGGTGACAGCCGTCTCAGAGCGAGCCTCGCTGAGAAGCCGTCCCCTCAGCAGGGAGCGATAAGGGCTTGTGAAGTATTAATGGACTGAAGGGACTGGACGGCCGATGCACACGAAAGGGGTTGCGAAACTCGGCTGGAAATGACTGACGGGGAGAAGTCCTTGAGGGCTTTGTGAGTGAGTGTGCAAATTCACAGTTGCGACCGCGAGGAGAAAGTGGCAGGTGAAGAGCGAGGAAGGGACAACGTTTGGAATGTCACAGAGGAAGTGACCCTCTCCCGCTGGAGGAGGTGTCAGCACGGGAAGCTTCCCATGACAGGAGGGAAGGAGGTCAGAGGCCGCGCGGGGACTAAGCAGCAGGGGGACAGGGGACACGTGCCGGGGCATAGGCTTGGGACGGCGCAGGGTGCAGAAGGCGATCGGCCGCTCAGGCCAGAGGCCGGAGGAATGGAAGCGTGGAGGGAGGGCCGCTATGCCGCCACGTCATGCCGCGCCGCCCTCCGCGGCAGATTTACCTTTGCAGCAAGAGGCCTGAAGAATAAGAGAGATTTAACAAGTTGTGCACGAAAGAAGGAATGTTTCATAAATAAATTAGGTCAAAGGCTCGGGTTCAAGTTCTGCCTCGAGGCCCCGCTGGCGTCCGCGGGTGTGGCCTTGCACACGCGCGCCCCGACGTCTCCGATTCTCCCCTCTGTCTGTACAGAACAGCCATCGAGAACAAACATCTGTCCTTCGTTGAAAAGCCCAAAGTTGCCATCTTAGCTTAGAAGACATCGCGCACCCCCAATCAATACCTTCAGCCCTTGTGTGAAATACCGTGAATGGGAATCCCAAAGGGAGGCCAGCACCCCAGCTGCCAAGTGCTGCAGTCACAGCCGGGCGCAGACAGCCACACTCCACGTCAGAACCCCGACGTGAGGGCCTAGGGCTCTGCCGAGGTTCCCAGGGGTCTTGGGCACACACACATCTAAGGGCGACGATTCTAGAGCGTCTACCAGCTGAAAGTTATGATTATATCAAGCCGTTGTGATTTTCTCTCATGGATTTTGAAATGATGAAATGACGAGGATCGGAACGGAGCTTCGGTTTCCCGCACTTTGAATCTCTTTGATGTTTACTCGTCTCTATGTCTTTTGTCAAATAACTCATCTCAGCTACCGAAGCCTGGGAGGCCGAATTCTTAAGCATGACATCCGGGCGCTGGTTTTTTAAAGAACGATTCGACAGGAGAACGTTCGCACGTAGTTCAGCTCTTCAGCTCAGTCTCGATCACAGAGAATCACAGAGGCCGCCAATGCTCTACCTTCCCTGTTCCTCAGTCGGCTATTTCCCTAAAGACCTCGCACGCCCAGGTCCTCAGAGGGCGGTTCTCAGCACAGCTAGGGAGCATTTAAGAGGGGACACGGGAGGCGACCGCATGAGCGAAGGAGAAGGTGGGGTTGGCGTTCTAGATGCACTGCTCACGTTAGGAAACTTTGCAAAACGTCTTTCTCAAATTCATGCCCGGTGCATCTTATGGAATTCAGTCAAAGTCCATATTTAGGAGGGGGAGGGAGGGAGGGAGGGAGAGAGGGAGAGAGGGGGAGAGAGAGAGAGAGAGAGAGAGAGAGAGAGGGAGAGAGAGAGAGAGCGTTTTATTCAGACAACAGGCATTTTGCAGAGCAAACCCTGAACAAGGACTTCCTTTCACCCAATTTAGTCACAACTGGAAAACTCAATAACTCATATTGTAAAAATTATTTAGAAAAAAGATCATTTCACTTGGAAAAGACAATATGAACCACGTTATCTTGGAAAGGAGGCGAAATACGAAATGTAATTTCAGAATTTCTAGGAAATAGAATGTGGACGGACAAAAGTCTTTGGTGCACAGCTAAAGCAGTGACCAGAGGGAATTTCACCTAATGAAAACATGACATCGATAAGAATTTAAAAAAATAAAGAAAGCCCACGATAAAATTCGAAAATCTTGAAAACATAAAAAGACCACAGAAACGAACTCAGAGAAAGCCGAAAGAATAGGTTGGATTGAGGTAAAAGTGGAGATAAATACGTTATCGAATGCGGGGGAAGCTCTCAAATGAAAAGCTGTCTCTGGAAAATCTGTGTAAGAAAACGGCTGCTAAGACTAATTTGAAAAGGATAGAAATTGTAAACTGACAAAATAATTAAATAAGGAGGAAGTCATTACCAAAAGACACAAACAAAAAGTCACAGACTGCCTTGTGCGTGGCGACAAATAATCCATAACCCGGTGAGAGGAGCGGCTGCCTGGGACAGTCTGCCCGCTCTGTCCGAAACCGGGGCGCACTGTCCGCAGGGCCCAGGCTCACTGAGAACTCGGAGGCTGGTCCCCAGCCCAGCGACGGCGGTGGCAGGACCCGCGTGTGGGCGTCGAAGCTGACATCATGCAGCCGGCCCTCACCTCGACCGAGACGCCGCTTCTCGAGCAAAACGTGGGAAAAGCGTGAACATCTGAGGATCCGATCGATCCGCCGGCGGAACTGGGCAGACGCTCTCAGGTGTCCCAGCAGACGGAGCGACGCGGAGCTGGGTTTGTGGCCCTTCGCGCTTCCACTGAAAAGCGGGGAAGCTGATGTTAGCAGTTGTCGTATTTCCAAAAACAAACAAACAAACAAAAACGCGGGAAGTTGAATGAAAATCAACTAGAAACGGCCGTCGCCAGGGAAATGAACGGCCCGGAGCAGATGGGACAGGCAGATGTCACGAATTGGGTTGCGTCCCCAAAAGGAGCTACGTTCGGGTCTCGTCTCCAGCACGATAGACTGCGTGTGACCTTGTTGGGAACGAGGGTCTGTGGGGAAATGTGTGCAGACACACGGAGGGGGGACAGCGTGGGACATGCGTTTGGGGGGCGCGCGTGCCAGCGAGGCTGCCCCACGACTGCCCGCAGCCCGCCGGGGGCTGGGAGGGGCGAGGAGAGATGCCTGCAGCCCTCGGGGGCGGCGCGGCCCTGCGGCACCCTGGTTTTGGGCTTCCGGCCTCCCAAACTGGGAGACGACAGTGTCTCCTGTCGTGAGCAGAGCTCAGTCTGCTGTCCTTTGTCCCAGCAAGCTAGCCTGCATTTCTGCAGCAGTGGCTGCTGCTCTAAGGAACACCCGGACGTGCGGCGGTGGCCTCGCGGTGGGTGACAAACAGAAGAGGGATGCGTTAGGAAGCGCTTGCTGGGCAAATTCCCAATCGCCGCTAAGGGATGGACGGTGCGGACACGTGGGCTTTGGTGGCGCGTCTGCTGATCCCGGGCTGGACGTGACCCGTTCCTGGGGACCAGGGCAGGCGGCCCCTGGCCCAGCAGCAGAGGGCGCAGCCAAGCGTGCCGGGCGGGGCAGGACGCGTGAGCCGCAGACGGACGCGATGCTCAGCCAGATTCCCCGGGGAGGCGCGGCGGGCCCGGCCTGGTCCCCCCGCCGCTTACAGAAACGCACGAGAGAGAGTGTGCAGCTGAGGAAGGGGCTGGTAAGCAAGGAAAGATATAAAACAAAATGAAGTCGCCAGATCTCGAGGCTTCGGAGAATTCTCACCCTATCGACACGGTGAAAAATGAGACCGTGTGGGCCGGAGACGGCGCCGAGGGCGTGGCCGTATGACCCTTTGCTGGGCTTTAGGCGTGTCACTTAGGGCCCCCAAGAGCCACCTCAGCAGATGCGCTCCGGCTCGGGAGGGGAGGGAGGAGGACCGAGCACCCGGCTGCAGGAAGGCGACCAGGGCCGCGAAATGGTGCATGTGCTTCGGGCGCGGTATGTTTAGCTTCTTCTCCTTTCTCATGCAAAATATGCCGTGTTGCTACTGTGGGCTTAAATGTTTCCGTAACAGTGTTTATTATTATGGATAGAGCAACGATTATGTGCACAGAACAGGGCACTGCAAGCAGCATTTTCATTTCATTGATTGATAATCGTATAGGACTGAGTCTCTGAAGAACCTCCAGGAAGCAAAGATCTGGGTTATAAAAGATGATCGCGAAATTATTCATCAAATTTAACTTGATTAAATAATTAAACTACATATACGTGTATGTCTGTATACAGTTCATATTTACGTATAACTTTTAAAACCCGTTTCCCATCCCTTCCCTTAATCTTTCTCGAGCGACAATGGCAGCAGAGTGTCCGGTCCGTCCCGCACAGGGGAGAACGGCCGGTGGCCAGCACACGACCCGGCGCGGAGAAGGGGCCTCAGGTGTCATCGCTCAGCAAACGAAGGGACTTCTCATGGAAGAGCAGATGTCACGCAAAGTCTACGATTTTTTTCCCCAGACATAAAATGTGGGCTAGTCCTCTGAGACAACATCGGTTCAGCCCAGTTTCACAGGACAGAGGAACGGAGCGGGGAGGTATGTGGATTCTGATACCAGCCGTTTCGTTCTCGTGTTGCTGTCTGATAGCAACAAGCCTGGATTTTTATTGAACAAATCTAAGTTTTAACTTTTCTTACTTGTGAAGCGGGGATAACAGTGGTTAAGAATTAGGGAGCACAGACCCTATTTAATAATATTCACATAGATGGTCTATATAATTATGTAAATGCAACTTATGTATTTCCATACACTGTGCAGATGTTACATAAATGTTAATGTCGCATCGCGTCCGCTACATTCTCCTTAGAACCAGAGTCGAGTCAAACACGGCATTGCTGGGGGCTTACAGGGCCTGAGGCCGGGACTGCGCATCATGTTCCTTATGAGGTCACGAAGGAAAAGACTTGCCACTGGCCCCGCCGAAGTCCTTAAATGTTCCCCAGGCACACAGTGCACCAGCCACCCGGAGGGAACCCAGAAGCGAGATGACCAAGGCCCGAACACAGCACTCCGTGCGCTCTGGGCCCTCGCGTGATGCGAATGGCTTCTCTGATCGGGGAGGAGACCCTGGAGTAAGAGATTTCCTTGGGGCACGAAGAGCGGCCCCCTGGACAGTTCACGCCATCTCCCCCCAAGGTGGCCACTCGCCGATAACGCTCCCCCTTAGCTCCCCTCATTCCAACCCAGCTTCGGATCGCTCCGCACGGCTGTGCTCTGTGCTCGTCGACAGGACGCCTTCCTGTGGCCAGTTTTAGACCTGCTGCCCTCCCCACTCAGACACGTCTTATAAAGGTAAGCCATCCCACGGCAAAGCGAGTCTGCGCGGCCCAGCACCATTGTGACAGAGCCAGACGTCACCACCACAGTGGAGCGCCAGCTCTCGCCGGCTGCTCATGCCTCGCAGTGTAGAAGTTCTGTGGGCTTCGAGGTCCAAAAGAATTGATTACTTGGAGCTACACTCAGCTTTTGGAATGAGCAATGGAGTAGACCTGGACGCTGGCAGGTTGAGTATTCTGAGCTTTGTCTGCTTATGAATCGACGTATCGTGCAGTTTATGGTTTGGCCGAGGTGTGAGCTTAACGTGCACGCGCCACCGAGGACATCGGTGAGGCCCGAAGCGCTTCCTCACGTTAGATGCCACAGAAAAGTGACCACGCTATCGTGACGTGAAAAACTGGGGGGTGCTTGCGGCTTTGGGGGTGAGTTGCTCAAGGTATTCCGAGAAGCCCTTCTAGTACCTAAGTAATTCTCACCAACGAACGAGGGTCGTCCACGAGGCAGCAACGTGCTGCTGGCGTTAAGGAGCTCAGCGTCTCTGGGGACCCGCGTGCCTTTGGAGAGGGGCCGGGGCCACAGATGGAGAGACGCCCGGACCCACGAGCAGAGTGCGACTTGCCCTGAAGACTGTGGTGATGAGCGCCGGGGTCCGTGTCCCCTGCTGTGTGGTCACCTCGTCGCCCACCGCTCCAGCTTCCCCCGCCCCCGCCCGTGTGCTCCTGTATGTCGACCCCGGCGATGGCTTTTGCTTTGTTTTAAAGTTCTGTCTCCATCATCCCTTCGTCTAGTTGTCAGAAATAAAATTTCAGCCTGTAAATTGCAGATTCACTACGTGCCAGCTGTCTAGATACTTCTCTTCTTTCTGTTAAAAATAAAATTGTAAAAATCCTAGGACTCGGGTGCTCTCCTCCCAGGTCATAAAACGATTCCTGCTGGAGAATACTTTCTCTTCGTGCTTCTATCCCAAGGACTTCTCTGAACCTTTACACTTTAGGCCCCCAAATAAAATCTTCTAATGCGGGGCCACAGGAGAGAATCCTTACCATTATTTCAAAGTTTCGATTGCTTTTTGGAAGTCGGTTTTACCGACTCTACACCTTGTTTTTAAATGTCTGCCTTCACCAAGAGCAGCGTCTTGTGTAAAACAGAAAAACCCACGTAGGAGGTTTTGGAGGTTAACGGAGAAGTTGTTGGAACAGAGCTGAATGTGCGGAGTGTTCGATTTCCTCCCTCGACCTGATGCCACGTCCCTGGATGTGCCACCTCCCCGGATGACGCCGTAGAATGCAGCAAGTGGCAGCGGTGTCTCGTCTGTCACAGAAGTGACAGTGTCCACGGCACTGTCCCCCGCAGGGCTGCTCCTCAGGGACGTGTGGCAGATCCCAGATTCGCATCTCACGGAGACGTGCGGGCGTGACAGGGCCGTTACCGGCCACGCAAGGGATTCCGTAAACGCTCACCTCACTGCCGAGGTCTTCACTCGGACGCAATCGCCCACAAAACGTTAGCTTTCCGACCGAAGTATGACGATTCTCCCAGAAACAGACTTTCGATGAGCTGTTGAGATTCACATGAAGTGTAATGACAAAATTCTGTATATTTGAATTGAGACTCTTGATATTGAAATCGCTAGCACTATACACGGTCCCGCTCAGAACGCCGTGGCTGATTAGGGTCACACACCTGACAGATGGCTTTTCTCTCTTAAATTGATTAAATGCAATTTAATTACTAACAAAAGAAGTCACAGCTAATTCAGGACACAAGTATGAAACTGACTCCGGATGCACGTGTGCCTGTGACTTGGCGTCTGAATATAGATCGCATGTGGTAGAGGCTTTCACTGAGTGCGAAACACTTACGCAAGAAGAAAATCATCGACTGATTCATCAGCACTTGTCGCAATAATTAATTGTATATTTACAGGGAAATATATCGAAATTTATATTCTAAATTAGCTCTGCTTGTTTCAACCAATTATTAGTTTAGCGAGTGTTTAGATTGAACCCTCAGTTCCGCTCCTTACTTGGTACGAAATATCAGGTGAGTTATTTAAATACCCCAGTTCCACCCTCTATAAAGTGAGGCTACTGTTCATTTCTTCCTCAGCAATTGTCAGGAAAATCTCGAGAGACAACACATGTGCGGACGGTGAGGCTCTGAGCTGAAAACATTCGAAGCAGGTTATCGACGTGTGCTTTTCTGTCTTCTGCTTCACTTTACTGTGTCCCAGATGCTATTTATGAACAGGTTCGATGACAAGAAATAAAATCATCAGCGAACGAAGATCATGGGGTGGCTCTGAAATGCGTATGTGAAATAAACATTACAGTGAGACATACTCGCGCCCTCGAGAAACTAAATTCTGGCGAAAAACAAAGCCCGGGCGTTTACGGAAACGTGAGACAAGTCTGTGGTTCTAGGGGTGCGCACGAAGGAACCCCAGCTGAGAGCCCCTGAACCAGGGACGCCGGGCGCAGCTGCGTGGGGGATGTGGCACCTGAGATGCATTTTGAAGGAAAGGTGAAAATTAGGTAAGGTCAAAAAAGGGGGGATGCGGGAAAGGGGGCCCCAGGAGGAAGAGCGGGTTCAAGGGCACAGGGCGGGCGAGGGTTCGAAGCTTTCCGTGAACGAAACGCGGTCGGTG
The DNA here is from genome assembly GCF_000151845.1 of Pteropus vampyrus. Lineage (NCBI taxonomy): Eukaryota > Metazoa > Chordata > Mammalia > Chiroptera > Pteropodidae > Pteropus > Pteropus vampyrus. The sequence continues at coordinate 105,896 of NW_011889525.1, read as the reverse complement.
CTGCCTGAGAGTTAGGTGGACGAGCGAGAGACAGTGAGGTGTCCCCGTTCTACTGGACGACACCGGCCACACCGGCAGAGATGAAAGCCACCCGCACGGTGGCTTGGCCGGAGACGGAGTTCGCTGATCTCACATCCGGGCTGAGATGCCGGCGCCCGGAGCTCGTGGGCCTTCGGCTTTAAGACGAGGCTTAAAACGGTAGCACTTCAGAACTCTGGGGTAAATACAGGTGTGACGAGTTGACGTAGGACTTGGGACGAGCTGAGCGTACGGGTCCAGACAGAGGACGTGCCCTGGACCTCCTCATGTGCTGCTTTCCTCTCCAGCAGGGGCTGTCCCCAGGCTGGGGACTGAGCCATGTTTTCAGGAAGCCACGAAAAGCATGGGCCTCCCAGAAAACACGGTCTCTCAGTCTGTGAGCAGCTGCTCCCCCAGGCTGCCCGTCCCTCGTGGGGTGCAGCGGTGCCTCAACCAGCCCGCAAGGGGGGACCAGCCAAGCTGGTGCCGTGAGGGGACTCTCGTGAAGCTCACAGCAGTGCTGGTCCGTGTCGCTTGTCTCTGGGACTCAGCCGCCTGTCCAGGTGTGGCAGACTGCATGATCAGAGAACCTCGGAAATTAAGCTTCATCAGCCTCGGGGTACACCGTGGATTGGGGTACGCTCTCCTGAACGCAGAGGGCGAGGGGCGGCCCTTGAAGTCACCCACCACCACTCTGTCAGCTTCAAAGCCGTGTGGTGTTGGGGCTCGAGAAGCAAACCCCTCAGCTGACCGCCCCGACACTGCAAGGCCGCGTGGAGGGGGCTGCAGGTGGTCTCAGCCCACAGACGTGTGTGTCATTGTTCCCTCGGAGTGTGTGGCCGAGTCACCGCACGTGCCCTGGGTCTCAGGTGACTCTGAAGCAAGATCAACGTAAGCCCGCAACGGAGGAATCCTGTCCCAAAGCCGCTCTGTGTGCACAGGCTCAGGTGGCTCATCTAGGAGCCTCCGGCACCTAAACCGAGATCCCATTAGTCAGGTGCTGGATGCAGCATCCCGAACGCAGCCGCTAGTCGGGGATGGTTGTACGCTGGGTCGGGGTGTAAGGGAAGATTTTACAGAGAAAACTGGTCCCGGGTCAGCCCCGGAAGGACCCACTAGATATTCGCACTGAAAGTGAGTCTTCTGGAAAATGAGTAACTTTGTCGTCGCTGCGTAACGAGGCTGTGACGGCCGCCTCGACCATCACGCTCTTCCATTTGGCGAGGTACGTTTAGGAGAAGGTGGAGGGAGACCGCCCTGGTGACCCGCACAGGGATTCGACCCCCTTCTCCGGGTGCCTGGGTCCCCTCTCTGGTCCCTCGTCTGAGGACAGCAGGTGAGCGGCTACCGCGGCGTGGTGACAATGGGGACAGCGGTGAGTGGGAGGCGGGAGGAACAGGCGGCACATGGATGGCTGGGCCGTCTCCGCCAGGACAATGCGGTCGGCCAGCAGGTGCCAGAACAGAGGGGCGGGCAGCAGCGTCACCTGTCACAATGCCTCCCTTTCTGAAAAGCTCCCCTGTGGACTTGTTTCTCCAAGGAAGTGGGGATTCTGAGGGGCCCCATATCACTGACGTATGGGGGGGGGATGTTTATTATGTTTATAAAGCAATTTTACAAGGAGTTTTATTGGAGACAAAATTCTAGCAGGGTTTTAAATAAAAATTTGAGTGATGGCCTCTAAATCCATGAAATCCCCATCGGATATGCCGCCACGCGTGCGCGGGTGGCCTGCGAGCCGGTGGCTTTGTGAGAGGTGCTCTGGGCTTG
>NW_011889525.1:101488-104058 GCF_000151845.1 Pteropus vampyrus | reverse complement strand
ACACGGTCTCTCAGTCTGTGAGCAGCTGCTCCCCCAGGCTGCCCGTCCCTCGTGGGGTGCAGCGGCGCCTCAACCAGCCCGCAAGGGGGGACCGGCCAAGCTGGTGCCGTGAGGGGACTCTCGTGAAGCTCACAGCAGTGCTGGTCCGTGTCGCTTGTCTCTGGGACTCAGCCGCCTGTCCAGGTGTGGCAGACTGCATGATCGGAGAACCTCGGAAACTAAGCTTCATCAGCCTCGGGGTACACCGTGGATTGGGGTACGCTCTCCTGAACACAGAGGGTGAGGGGTGGCCCTTGAAGTCACCCACCGCCACGCTGTCAGCTTCAAAGCCGTGTGGTGTTGGGGCTCGAGAAGCGAACCCCTCAGCTGACCGCCCCGACACTGCAAGGCCGCGCGGAGGGGGCTACAGATGGTCTCAGCCCACAGACGTGTGTGTCATTGTTCCCTCGGAGTCTGTGGCCGAGTCACCGCACGTGCCCTGGGTCTCAGGTGACTCCGAAGCAAGATCAACGTAAGCCCGCAACTGGGAGGAATCCTGTCCCAAAGCCGCTCTGTGAGCACAGGCTCCGGTGGCTCATCTAGGAGCCTCCGGCACCTAAACCGAGATCCCATTAGTCAGGTGCTGGATGCAGCATCCCGAACGCAGCATCCCGAACGCAGCCGCTAGTCGGGGATGGTTGTACGCTGGGTCGGGGTGTAAGGGAAGATTTTACGGAGAAAACTGGTCCCGGGTCAGCCCCGGAAGGACCCACTAGATATTCACACTGAAAGTGAGTCTTCTGGAAAATGAGTAACTTTGTCGTCGCTGCGTAACGAGGCTGTGACGGCCGCCTCGACCATCACGCTCTTCCATTTGGCAAGGTACGTTTAGGAGAAGGTGGAGGGAGACCGCCCTGGTGACCCGCACAGGGATTCAACCCCCTTCTCCGGGTGCCTGGGTCCCCTCTCTGGTGGCATTCACGCTGACCTGAGGACGGCAGGTGAGCGGCTACCGTGGTGTGGTGACGATGGGGACAGCGGTGAGCGGGAGGCGGGAGGAACAGGCGGCACGTGGATGGCTGGGCCGTCCCCGCCAGGACAATGCGGTCGGCCAGCAGGTGCCAGAACAGAGGGGTAGGCAGCAGCGTCACCTGTCACAACGCCTCCCTTTCTGAAAAGCTCCCCTGTGGACTTGTTTCTCAAAGGAAGTGGGGATTCTGAGGGGTCCCCATATCACTGACGTATGGGGGGGGTGTTTATTATGTTTATAAAGCAATTTTACAAGGAGTTTTATTGGAGACAAAATTCTAGCAGGGTTTTAAATAAAAATTTGAGTGATGGCCTCTAAATCCATGAAATTCCCATCGGATATGCCGCCACGCGTGCGCGGGTGGCCTGCGAGCCGGTGGCTTTGTGAGAGGTGCTCTGGGCTTGGCCTTCGCGTCCCATGAAGGCGGACCACGGGGGTCCATAGTAACACGCTGTTCCGCGTGCGCCTTGGTGTCCTGGAAGATCTCCCTTTGGACCCAAATTCGTGGTTTAATAACGCTTTGGAGACTTGTCGTAGAACGTAGGTACAAACACACACAGTTCTGAGGCGCCTGCACCTCGTTGCCCACGACGACCACAATGGCGGTAAATGTTTCTTTCGGTTCTTCAGTTTCTCTAAGAAGTTCTTCTGCAATTCACTGTGTAAATAAACCGCGGCTCCCTCTGTGCTCAGTTCACCAAGTACTTAATCACGCATCTGGCAGAGTAAGAACTTAGAACTGCAGTAGCAACAACTGAAAGTTTGTTTTTTATCTCTTTCCTCTCATTCAACGGGATAAAAAAATAATTGAGAAAATCGTGCTTGAAACAAGTGACCGTCTTCTAGTGATATCTTTATTAATTTTTCCGTGTTTCTTTTTTTTGAAAAGTTGATCACCTCCTTGATTGCTAGGTATGCGGTATCACGAAAATAAAAATACCGTCTAAACAAACGGAGAATTGGGCTTCTTCAATTTTCTTCTACCGCAAACACACACAAAACCTTGATTTCAGACTTCACACTGGATTTGGAAAACTCCTAGACAACGGGGGGGTGTTCCGGCCCCTCCCCTTCCGGCCACCCCTCCTTCAGGACCCGTCCAGTCACTGTCTCAGCGGGGGGCTTAAACTCACGCACTCTGTCCTCGACGCGCAGACTGTGTCTTCGGCCTGCGTCCCTTGCGTGTTCATGTTTCACACGACCGTGCGCACTCTGGGATCACGGCGGCCTGTGTCCACGGCGGACAGGTGCACTGCTCGGCTTCGCTTCGAAATCAGAGGAGGTGACTCATCGACGGCGAAGCGATGACCTGGACACGGCGTCACCCGGCCTCCTACGTTCAGAGCGGGTTTCTCTGCATCTGTCTTGCAAGTAAAGACACTCAGGCTTGGAAAAGGCGGAGCCCCTCGTGCACGTCAGCGGGGGGCATTCGGGACCTCAGAATGGGGCCTTTTGGGCCAAACTTAGAAGTAGAGAGAGAACGGTTGATGGCTGGTGATTGATGACCAGAAAAAAAAAAAAAGATGAGATTTGAGGCTGAACCTGCTCCTCATCCCCGATG
>NW_011889525.1:89399-99293 GCF_000151845.1 Pteropus vampyrus | reverse complement strand
GCTGGGCAAGGTCAGTGGGTGCCGGAATTACTGTGAGCTATGGGACAGAAGATGAAATTTCCTTTCTAAATTCTTACCTGTGGACAGTCACTCTCAGCAAGGACCTACGAGAGGGTCAGAATAGTAAAAGAGAATAATAATGGCTGTCCCCAAATACCGCAAATTTACCTGGAGAACTTTGGAGGAGCTGAGGACAGGTTTAATGACCACCCGAGGGGGGCGGGCTGCTGACCTCTGCGTACCGTATTGCCTCCCGACCAGCGTGGCTGTCCGATGACGCCCCGCACACCAACCGCTTGCTAATGGGTGAGGTTTTCAACGAGCCCACTGTTTCCTGGCCGAGTCTGTCTCCCATGTTAGTTTTCATGGTACTTGAGGTTGCATTTTTGCTAATATTATTCCAAAGCTAATAACCATATGTGTATAGAGTAGTGAGGATGAATACAATATGAGTTAATAATATAACACGATACTCTTGAAATTTGCTGACATGATATAAAATATCAGCTTACGATGATTTCCCCCAAACTTGTTTCGACTGCATTAGGGTCCAGATGCTGACATGAGCGAAAGCAGCCGACGACCGTATCTCAAAGGTCGGATTATTTGCCATTTGACTCCTCTAATCTCTTTCTTCATCTTGAAACCTGTGCTAATGACCCCTACGCGACCCTGTGGAGAGGCAGCGAGACTCTAGCTTTGAACTTATCTGCGGACGTGCACTGCACACACTCGAACCAGCAGGGCGTAACTGAGCTTCCTCCTAAAGAGCCCGCGGGCCGGCTCGGCCAAGGCACAGAGGCGCAAGAATTATGAGCCTTTTCCCGGGACCCGCTCACCCGGCGTGTCGACCGGAGCCGGCGCGTGCAGACCTCCGTGACCGGCCAGTGGCGGGGTCCAGCCCGGCGCCCGGGACGGTGGAGGCGCTAACGGATGAGCACACGGCGCTCCCTCTGCAGCGGGAGCCCGCACACCTGCCAGGAACAAAACCCAGGTCAAGGCAGGACCACCGACCGCCGTTAGGGACCCAAACCAGGCCAAGGGTCCCGCGTGAGAGACAGGGAAACGCGTCTGAAGAGTGAGGGGAGGGGCCTGACAGCCGAGTCACGTTTACAGAGATACAGCCTGGAGCTCGCCGTGAAGAGAAGAGGCGTCCTAAGCTGTACGAAGGCGCTGCACGCTGGGCTCGGCTGAGAACAGCAGCCAGGGGGCTCAGAGGACACGCTGAACACAGGCGGGCCAGCGCGGGCGACGACGGGCCCAGGGTTCACTCTGCACGTGGCCGGGACCCGTGGGAGGCGGGTCAAAGCCTGGGGATGTCACCAAGGCCGGCAGCGTCGCCGCCGCAGAAGCCGGAATGACGTGCCGGCCGGAGAAGGAGCCAGGACTAGGAGGCGGGGTGGGGACCAGGCAGCAGGTGCCACGGTCACACAGCATAAGTAGGGACAAGCAGGGCACAGAAACACGGGCACATTAAGCTCATCACCCCAAAGAGAATAAAGAGTGACGTGTACGTGGAGCACGAGGTTGGCTTGTTTCGGGTAAGAAAACGTGCAGGACCGGAGCCCACGGCTCAGCACGTGGGGCAGGTGCTCTCGGAGCCGCAGAGAGCGCCCGCGGACACCCGCTCCCCGACCGCCGCCTGAGATGCAGAGTGACCGCTTACCGGGCTGCTGCGCGCGTGCTGTGTGTGCATGGCGTGTACGTATGTGTGTGTATGCGTGTGTGCTTGCGGTGTGTATGTTTGTGTGTGTGTGTGTGTGGTGTCTGTATGTGTGTGTGTGTGTGTGTGTGTGTGTGTGTGTGGTGTCTGTATGTGTGTGTGCTGTGTATGTGCTGTGTGTACATGGCGTGTGTGTATGTGTGTGTGTATGTGTGTGTGCTTGTGGTGTGTATGTGTGTGGCGTGTATGTTATTGTGTGTGTGTGGTGTCTGCATGTGTGTGTGCTGTGTGTGTGCTGTGTGTCTACATGGTGTGTGTATATGTGTGTGTTTGCGGTGTGTATGTGTGTGGCGTGTATGTTTTTGTGTGTGTGTGTGGTGTCTGTATGTGTGTGTGCTGTGTGTGTGTGTGTGTGTGTGTGCGTGCGTGTGTGTGTGGGAGTAAACGACGTCTGCATAGCACCCCGAGAACACTGGCTCATGGCACAATACAAAGCATGGATGAAACGCGGGCCACCTCCAGCCCGTAACCTTCGTCCTCACACGTCCGTCCAGTGTGGTCGTGGTGCGGTCACATGCCACGTGAGGGCACACACCGGTGTGAGCCTCATTAGGAGGTTTCGTTGCTGCGTGGACACCGTGGAGCGTGCGCACACGAACCGGGCGCGTGGCCGCCCGCCACCTAGGCTGCCCGCCACCCAGGCTGCCCGCCACCCAGGCTGCCCGACGCACGACCGTCACACGGTGGCCCATCCTTAACCGCAGCGTCGTTAGGCAGTGCATGGCTGTATCTAGTTTTAAGCTCTCAGATGAAACCACTCTGTTCAGTGGAGACTTCCTTTCCTCGAGCGCGTGTGGGTTTTTCATGTTAGATTGTAATGAATGTATCCATTCGTTTTCATTTCTTTCAAGCTCCCGTTATTTGGTCATCACTCTGCCTGACGTAGCTGCGAGTTCCATGAGGAGAGACATCCTCCGGCTGCTCTCACTGCCGTGGCGAAGGGGTGATGGGCCGTACTACAGCATACGTGCTGTGACGCAGGTGTTCACACGGAAGGTGTCATGGTGTCACCTCATTGTAATCTGAAGAATGTCCATTTACCAGGCAGCCTCCGCCCCCCAGGGTCCTTGTTACCACAGAGAAGAGAGAACCCCACGTGGACCGAAGCATCGCCCGTGAGTCACCTTGCGTGAAACTCTCATGGAACATCCTCAGGAAGACTGACGTGAGTCAAAACCATCAGCTTTCGCCCCGGCATCCCGTACGCTCCGCTCTGCACACCACTGCGCCTCGCGAGGAGAGAGACGGGACACCTGTCACGAAGCTGCCAGCGGCCTGAGGACGCCGGCTCACTGTCTCACCTTCCCCTTGCTCACAGTCCTCACCTACGTCACCCACTGTCCTACCCCCAGCCCCCAACGGCGTTTAGTGCATAGAAGCTGATGGATCCGGGCTCGGTGAATAAACTCATGAGCGGACAGACAAACAAGTTAGCAGTTCCTTGGCCTGGAGCATTCAACTAGAAACTCTGAAAACACCTGCAGGAAATGTGGAATATTCCGCATAAATGTCAGCCTGTGAGTCATCACTCCATGCCCAGGACAAAGTCAAAGTCAAAGGAGCCACGAATGAAACCTAAGAAAAGATTATGTGGAAAACATTCTGATCGAAAGGAGTGTGTATCATTGCTAGGTAAAAATTCAGAATTACGGAGGGCTCTACCAGTACTTAACTGGGGAAAATGAGAGAATAGTCATCGGCTAAAATAGATTTGCACACAGCTCTGTCGCCTAAGTGGGACCCAGTAAAACTTCTCTAATATTGGCTAATATTTCTTAATAATATTGATTCAAATCATATGTCTTTTAAAAACAGTGGTAATGTTGATTGCTCGTGATGTGCTAACTACTTCTTTGTGTTAATTTACGGAGTGGGAGTCTATATTTTCCCCATTTCTATTTACCAAAAACCTGAGTAACAGAAATATGAAAAAGCCCCCACGGCCGGAAAGCGGCAGCTCTGGGATTCCAACCAGAGCCAGACCAGCTCTCTCGGGCATAGTGAGCAGCCACGTGGCAAACAGCAAAAGCGTGTTGTTCATTCTTATCCCAAATGACCAAGCACAGATGTGCATGCAGTCGGTGCTTGCTGGCGGAGTCATCCGCCAGAGTACTCACACATTTGTAAATAGCTTGTGTACGATGAGTTTTAATGTTGCTGCCATTCTCTCTAAAGCTTATGTCACATGATTGTTTGCAAAAATATTCAAGTAACTTAATGCTGAAGGGGGAGAGAGAAAGGCAGAGAAATAACTAGCTCGGTGCATGAACTGTGGTTCAGACATATCGCGATATATGACCCCATGCGGCAGCTTAAGGAACCGTTTCAAACGAAATTTAGTTTCTTCTCTTAAGTACTTCCTCTTGTTCTGCCACATGTATTATCGGCATTAATTCAGGTCTCAGTATTTGTTTCTCAACATTTATCTTGCAAGGGAAAATTTAAACAGAGATGCACCGTACATCAATGGTCTAAAATTGCTTTGTAAAACTTGGCGATTTATCCAATTAAATAACAGTTAGAGCCGTGTGAAGATTTATTGACTTTTACTATTTGAGATATTCATGAAAACGGCCTTCAAAAATACCTATTTGTAAACATCTTAATCACAAGATCCATGCTATTACTTGGTGGTGGGCTGTGGAATGAATATTAAGTCACCAGACACTCAATCATCCTTAAGAGCTAAACACCACAGTTAGCATTTCTCTTCAGAGTCAATTTTCTTCCACTACATTTGCAGGGAGAGTTCTAAGCAGGAACACGATAGGCAGTCGAAGCATCCACTGCCTTCCCCCGTCAGAACTGCTTCAATGACCCCCAAGCCACGGGAAATGTGACGAACCTTAATCAGGCCCCAGCTGCTGGTTTTAGAAAACTAATTTTTGTTCATTCCATACTTTTGAAGACATCACTCTTTAAAGGAGTTTTATTAGGAATAATATAAAGGCCACAAAACAAAATTATTTCTCCTTCGATTGGTCATGTAATCGACAAACGGAACCAAATCAGAAAATTAATATATCCGGGAGTAACAACATAATTAAGTATAGAGATGCGAATTAACATAACCATTGTCAATATAATTACCATAGAGAATTACAACCAAAACATGAGCCTTGAAGATGAGATAAGTGTGGTTTTGTTCGCCCCAGATTCCCACACGCTCCATCCTCCATTATTTGAATGAAGTGAACATTCTATTGTCGGAAGCTGGATGTGTAACCTTAGCCAACAGCAAACAAGCTGAATAAGAGCACGCCCCACAAAACGTCACTCAGCTCTGGTCCCAAGAAGCAAGGACTTAAAATCTATGGGCTTTGCTCATGACCGATAATACGGAAATGGAGTCAAAGCGTGTACTTGAGAAAATATATTCCAAAGTAGAAGTAGCTCTAGGTAGCTGCTAACAAATTTTCTAAAGATCTACTTACCAAATCGATACAGAAAATAAAGCAACCGATTATGACCTACAGAATTTATAGAAAATAAAGCAATTATAATATAAAAAGAAAAAATATGGCGAAAAAGAGGGATGTAAAAGATCGACAGGAAGTTAGGTTCTTCAGAAACCGTGGCCGGTAAAATGTCTATTTGGGGACATTTATTAAATATTTTTTATGTGAAAATGTGAAAAATTTTAGATAAAATTTTACCGAGCAGGCTCAGTGTGCTCTGCAAGCTGCTACACGCTTTTGAATTTTAAGTACATTTCTTATTATAAAATTTTCAAACACTGTCCCCTTGTCTGGGTCTAAGCATTGGCCTACGTGCCTAGTGTGGGGGCCGGGGGTGTCAGGAGCTTATATGGAGCTGTGCAGATGGCTTTGGGGGCCCAAAGGTTAAGCACAGAAGAAATAAGTATATCAGTAAATCCATCAAGTACAGTAGGAATCGGGTTACCAAAGGGAGAAAAAACCATGGAAATGAATGTGGTTATGGTTAATTAACCCTGTGGAGCCGGACTAGACGCCCAAGGTCAAAGTGTGATCTCACGGGGGTCGACGTTCATCCTATTTAAAATATAGATATAGATGTGTGCGTGTGTGAGCGCCTGTGCGTGGATGTGTTGTCCAGCTCTGCCTGCTGAGCAGAAACGGCAGTAACACACTCGGCGGTCCCTCACACCAGGGCTGGACAGGGACAGCACCGGATGAGCGGTGACAACGAGCATCAGGATATAAGGGCGTGACCAGAGAATGAGGCTCATCCGAAGGCCATGCGCCCCCTTGGATTTCCCGCCGGTGCATCTGTGACCTGTTGAGCTTCAGAATAATTAATGATAGTAACGAATCGTGACACGCTGAGTTAAATCGGGACCTGCGAGCCCAGGCCGGCGTCAGTCGATGCGTAGGGGAGACAGGCGAGCGCCACCTCTCCGCATGGTACCCGCGAATGTGCATGGAGGGGTGACAGAAACGGAAAGCCTCGTTCGGCTGCTGTCGTCCTGATTGTGGATTCACGGAAAGAATCGGCAGCGAGCGCTACAATTGTTAGATAAAATTTCGGTGTGGATTAGGATGCGTAGAGAGTGTCCGCAATCTTCCATTACATTTATTTAATTATGAATAAGCACAATGTAATTAGGAATTAAATGTTCAGTGCAGAAAAGATCCAGTCATCATCGTAATAAAGCGAAGACCTGGACTTCAGCCGCGGAACAGCCGGACACCGCGTACTCCTGATGAAATGAGAACAAATCGTCATTTCTGCGGTGCTGCTGCCCGAAATGCATAAACCAGGAGGAAACCTCAAACGGACCCAAACCGAGTCACATTCTGAAAGGAAAATGGCCTGTAGCTATCAAAGTGATAAAAAAGCAAAGGAATAAAGAGACGGAGGATTCGTTTCAGATGGAAGGAGGCGGAAGAGACGGAACAGCTTCATCAGATGCGCCCTTGCGGATGGGACCGCGGATGGGACCAGGGATGGGACCGCAGATGGGACCGCGGATGAGACCGCGGCTCCGCGCGAGAACCGTCAGGGCGGCCAGGGAAGTCACGTGGCTTCAGCGGATGAGGCGGCTACGTTTTCCCAGGGTTGATTCTGCAGGGTAGTTATGGAGGAGAGCGTCATCTTATTTGGGAAATAAATGTAAGCATTAAGGGGTGAAGTGGCAACGTATTTTCAACTTTGATATGGTTCACAAGAAAAATGTGTGTGTGTGTGTGTGTGTGTGTGTGTGTGTGAGAGAGAGAGAGAGAGAGAGAGAGAGAGAGAGGAGAATTTACAAACAGACACAAAAATAAATATCATACAAGCCAGCGCTCTTCACCTAGATTCAATAAATGGCAACATTTCGCCACGTGTGTCCACGGCTTCATTGTCGTTCTATATCACTGTATGATATGCTAGGAAGACCCAGGCATTTTACCGTTTTATATATGGATATGCACAAATGTAAATTCTCGTAATCAGGATATAGAAAAGGTTCACCTCCCTGCACATCTCCTCCGTGTCAGCTGCTTGTCGACACGGACGCGCCGTCCCCCGTCCCCAGGGCCATGCTCTGTCATTGCTGTCTCCACGTAGACCCTTAGCAGGGGGAAGAACGGGCCATCCTGATCTGTTCCCCTTTCTGTCCTTTTGCAAAACTGCTTGGGCTAGTCTAGGGTTTTCCCGCTCTGTTTAAATTTTGGAATGAGCTTATCTCCGTCTATAAAAAAGACCTGTTGAAAGTTTTAAAGGCATTTCATTCAACCTATAGACCAGTTTAGGGCGAACTGGCATGTTTCCTACGCGTGTCTCCCAGTTCACGAACACCCCGTCTCTCCTCTGATTTAGTTCTATTTCTTTTTCTTTTGTAAAGTGTAGTACACAGATCCTGGCCTTTTTTTTTTTTTCTTAGATTTGTACCTAAGTGTTTTGTTTTTGTTACAGCGACTGTCAGCGGCATCGTGTTGTTAACACTTCTGTCTGCAGTTGACCGTCGTTAGGACGTAGAAACACAGATGGGTTTTGCACGCTGGTCTTCACGTCATGACACGACTGAGCTTGCTTACATGTTCTCGGAGTCTCATTTTATTAATCACTTCGGACATTCTGCTTGGACCATCAGCCTAGCATCCGAACCTAGAGACAGGTTTAATTCTCCTTTCCCAGATGACATAACTTTCATTTTTCTTGGTTTATGGCCATGGCTAGTATTTTTCGCACTGTCCTGAATGTGGGCAGAGAGAGCAAATGTAACCGCCTTGCTTCTGACCTTTTAGAAGAGTCGTCTTTCACCATAAGGTTGGTGGTGTCAGTCTTCTTCAGAGATTTTTTTGAGGAGATTGAATAACTTCCCCTTTATTCTTAAGTGTTAAGTAATTAAACAAGGAGCCATTAGACTGAGGTATCTCCTTAGCCTCTTGATATGGCGTATAACGGTGATCGATTTCGGAATGTTGAAACAACCCTGCATTTCTGGAATAAATCCCACTTAGCGGCATTATTTTTTTTACACATCGTTGGGTTTATTTTGCTAAAATTGTGCAGAAGATGCCTGCATCTCAGTTCATGAGCTCGCGATAGTGGTCTATAGATTGTTGTCTTTTTCAGATCAGGTTTTGACATTAGAGTCGTTCTTATCTCTGAAAATTAGCTGCCTCTTGTTAACACTTCTTTCTTCAAGATCCTGTATACAAATGATGTTCGGTTTTTTTTTTTTTTGAATGTTTGCTAAATTATCCAAGTACTTTCAGCGGGCCTGAATTCTCTTCTTTGTTATCTGTGAAATTATGAGTTCAGCTTCTTTATTAGTTATAAGGCCGCGCAAATTGTTTTCTGTTTAGTGAGTTCTGGCGGTTCTTGCTGTTAGAGGAAACGGTCCGTTGGTTGTAAAACTTATGTATGTAGAGTTGTTCGTAGCATTTTATTATCATTTGGTGTCACGAGGGTCTGTAGTAATCTCGTGTTAGTCCCGATATCAGTAATTCGTGTCATTTTTTTAAAGCCGGTCTTACTAGAGATCTGATCCGTGAAGATTCAGCCTTTTGTTTCATTGAATTTTTTCTTGTTTTCCTGTTTTCAAGTTCATCCCTCTTTTCATTATTTCCTTCCTTCTGCCCACTCTGGGTTTATTTTGCTCTTTTTTTAAGTTTAAGTGGGAGCTTATGTTACTGATTCAGGACTCCCCTTCTTTCCCAGAATGCGTTTGCTGCTGTAAAGCGCCCCTTGGCACTGACTGAGCTGCGTGCTACACATTTTGGTCAAACGTGGGAGGGCAGGTTAAGAGAAGTTTCGGCCTTACTCTGGGAGAGACGGTGGCAGTCTGCTGGCTTCAGCGACCAAACCAAAGTAGTTGAGCCAGCACTCGGCTCCCCCGCTCGGCGCTGCAAATCACCCCACTGAGTGAGCAGAGCCACTGCTGGGCCGGGACTCCCCTTGCCCAGCAGGGCCTGCCGGGGAAAAAAATCAAAGTGTTTGCAGAGCCTAAGAAAGTACGTTCGACTCCCTGACGAGAAAACCAAGCTACTTTTTAAAAAAAAAAAATGCGTTCCGGGAATTTAATATAACAATCTCACTACCTGTTTAATTTGAGTACAGTATTGCAGATACGAAATGAAGCCAGCTGGCATTTGGGCCGCGTTCAGGTGCTTTCCCTCCGAGGGGCTTGCGTGGGGTGTCGACAGCATTAAGTGGAAGGCCGGCCCTCGTTCGCCGTCTTTCCCTTCGGTGGCTGTCGGCATGCATTCCTGGCGACCTTTCAATAGTCCCTGAGCGGCGAAGCCGGTCTGTGGCTTCCCTTCCTTCCAGCCTCGCGGGCGTTGGGATGTATTGGTGACTGTTCATTTCTACACTTAAAAAACCACTTGTCTTTGTCTTTTCTTCCCCAGACGGTCGGAATATTTTGCGATCCATGTTAAACAGCTTGTTGAGGGCTAAGGTCTTTTTTTATTTTTGTCTTTGCTTTATGACAAGGAGCTGATGTGGAATGAGTGACAATTTACGGCACGAACCTTCCTCAGAGACGGCCAGTAAAAGAGGTGATCTCGCTCCAGTGACATGAGCCTCAGGAGCGAGTGTTTGCGGCCATGGGTGGGAGTTCAGAGGAGACAGATGGCCATGCAGACAGTGTCTCCACGCACGGACGACGCTCCCTGCCAGATGCTGGACGGCAAAGAGCATTTCGCTCAGAGGCGAGCGCTTTACTCGGGTTTTATATTAGCTCTGTCGCTTGCCTGTTT
>NW_011889525.1:81635-89349 GCF_000151845.1 Pteropus vampyrus | reverse complement strand
CCCCAGACGGTCGGAATATTTTGCGATCCATGTTAAACAGCTTGTTGAGGGCTAAGGTCATTTTTTATTTTTGTCTTTGCTTTATGACAAGGAGCTGATGTGGAATGAGTGACAATTTACGGCACGAACCTTCCTCAGAGACGGCCAGTAAAAGAGGTGATCTCGCTCCAGTGACATGAGCCTCAGGAGCGAGCGTTTGCGGCCATGGGTGGGAGTTCAGAGGAGACAGATGGCCATGCAGACAGTGTCTCCACGCACGGACGACGCTCCCTGCCAGATGCTGGACGGCGAAGAGCATTTCGCTCAGAGGCGAGCGCTTTACTCGGGTTTTATATTAGCTCTGTCGCTTGCCTGTTTACTTGCTGCAGACGGACAGGCCTGGCTCTGGGTGCTTTCTGCAGAGGGACCGCCTGTCCTCCAGGCCGAGGGAGCGTGAACGGTCATTTCCCACGGCTGTCACTGTGGTGGCTGCCGGCTCCCTGCGGAGCTGTCAGGAACTCGGCACCAGGTGGCCGTGCTCCCAGCAGACCCCCGCCCATGTCACCATCACCGTCACCGAGAGGAGCCCACCCCCCGCCCATGTCACCGTCACCGTCACCGAGGGGAGCCCCCCGGCCCAGGTCAGTTCCTTCGCCCACGTCCTCGTGTGCACGGGCTTGCTCTCGTCTGCCTCTGGACGGTTAAGATGGTTGCTAGTTTATTTGAAGGTAACTATTTATTGATGGTTTTAATCTTTAATTATCTAAAAATATATAATCATTACTGAAACATATCATTATGTACAAAAGCAAATGTAATAGGAAAATAATACCTCTTCTACTAACTCAGAAACAAACCCGTTTATGTGTATAACGCAGAAATTTCATCATGAACACATAAACGTGTGTGTGTGTGTGTTTGTGTGTGCAAGTGGTTGTCACCTTAACCAAAATGGGACCTCTATGACTCCACCATAAACAGCTGGGACATGTTTTATGTTTTTTTAAAATTATGGAATAGTATTCTGTTTTGAGGTACATAGGTACTCATAAAATGTAGGAATTATTGAAGAATATTCTTATTTAAACTCAAGGAAAAAATATATTTTTTATTTTTAGGATTATAAAACAATGTGATGAGTAATCTAGAAACACATTCAACTATTTATTTAGAACAAATTGCTGGAAATTCCATTTTTGGGTCCAACGCTTCGAATTCCTTGGAATTGTTGATAGATGAGTAAATTCTATATTCCTAAAAACTATATACAAACATTCCATTTATCTTAGCCGACCTATTGGGCACTAATACGATTATATTGATAGTATTAATATAGAAATATCGAATATTATAATTGAATAATATTTACATAAATTCTATAATATTAATTTGTTTATATACCATTACATAATAGTCATGTTTAAAATATAACTGTTTTTTGTGAATCGATTTGTGAATCAATGTCCTTTGCTGATGTCTTTCTATGTATCTGTTACTTTCCAGATTCATGAGAACTCGAGATCGTCAGGATTATGGCACTCTGCCTGTCACGTATTTGCTTTTGGTTTCCGTTTGTCATATTTTAACCTGTTTAAGGGTGGTTTGGTTACCGCCGTTTTCTCTAGGGAGGTTACAAGATTTATTTAGCCCGATCTATCAGCCCCGTCTGTGTGCAGTTCGGCTTCGGCAAACCTGCTCGCCTCCCGCTGCCGCGTATGTTCAATTACACTTACAGCGGTTTGTCCGTGGACTCGCCCGACTTGGCTGCGGTGCACGGTGTCCGCAGGTTCCACGTGGACACACTTCACGCCTTCTACCGAAGGGACGATTTCGCTTCACCCGTTTGACTATTCGGGAAGCAATACCACGTTTTAACAACTGCATTTTACTCATGTCTCATACCGGCCGAAACAAGTTTTCCTCTGGAAAATCGTGCTTCAGAGGCTCGCTGCGTATCGCTCACATTTATTCATCCATTTCAAGTACAGGATCGTTTTGTTACGTTGTATTAAAGGGGCTTTGGGGACGTTGGCGTGTCGGGTGGAGAGCCAGAGTGTCCTCTGGGACTGGCCGTCTCTAAGTAGGGATGACGAGGCGGTGAGGACGGGGCCGTGGGGTGTCGCGGGAGTCGCAGGGCTCCGCGTGTGACGGAGGCACTGGCGCTGGGCGCGGCGCGTCCGGTCCCTTCCTCACGGTGCCCTGACCCCCCCTCCTGCCGGCGCGGGGCGCCTGTGAGAGATGAGTGGGGACGAGCTGTTCCTCGCCCAGGAAGGTTTGCTTTGGCCTCACAGCAATTGATCGACTTGATCTAAGGTCGCGAAGTTAATAGCGTCCGCGGCCATGGGCAGGAGGCAGAGGACAAGCCTCTACGACTTCCAGCGGCAGGAAACGCCGCAGAGTGGCACTTTCTGCTGCTATTTGCAAAATTAGCGGAGCGCGATCCGGCGCGTGCCGTTCTGTAAAGACACGTCACCCTCCCCCGGGCTCCCGCAGATGTTCTGGAATCGCGGCCCTGCCGTCCATCCCTCTGCCGCCCGCGTGTCCACGGACCCTCTCGCTGGGTTCCTGTGCCCTCGGGGAAAGCCGCAGGCGAAAGGGCATCAGCGAAGGGACAGGACGCGTCTGATTTTGGACATACAGCAATTCCCTTTGCAGAGAAACACGCGTAGGCTCCGACGGGTCCTGGGGTGGACGGGCGTAGGGAAACGCGAGGTCGGGGCCAAGGTCAGAAGTGAGACACCACGGCCGGCCCCGCGTCACGGTCGGGCGGAGCTCGGGCGGGTGGCACGCACGGCTCCAGGATGGAAATCTCCCCGACTATTCATTTTCTTCCACCGGTCACCTTCCCGTCACCGAGGGGGTGAAATCCGCACCTAAAGGGATAAGAGCGGCCCGGAGACGCCGAGCGAGGACGCAGGACTGAAGTCCCGTGGGGGTAGGTGACACCGCCTGCCATCTGCCCCAGTCAGGGCGCGGGGCTGTGAACGCTCCCCGCCGGGTCCTCTCAGCCGCCTGCTGCAGAAAAGCGCGTTAAAATACACAGCGGGCACACGCTTCACGGCCCCGCTCACTGAGGGCCGGGGACACCGGCCAGGACGCGGCGATGCTCTCAGCCGAGAAGGGGCCTGTGAGCCCTCTCGGCAGCGCGGGTCCCTGGGTCTCGGGGAGGGCCCCGGGCGCTGGGCCCAAGGGACAGCGTGGACAGGTGGACGGGCCCCCAGGCGAGGACGAGACGCGGAGTCTCGCTGAACCCCCAGGTGAAATAACAATCAAATGGCAGAGCCCGGAAGGGTAACATGGCAGGGGAGTGTGTGCACGTGTGTGTGTACGTGTGTGCATATGTGTGCGTGTGTGCCACGTGTGTGCATGTGTGTGCACGTGTGTGCGTGTGTGAGTGCATGTGTGTGCCTGCGTGCACATGTGTGTGTGCGTGTGTCACATGTATGCATGTGTGTATTGTGTGTGCACACGCATGTACGTGTGTGTGCGCATGTGTGCACGCACGCACACATGTCAGTGTTTTGCGTGAGTTTAGCCCGCTGTTTTGTTCGGGTGGGATCACTTGCACACTACTCTACATTATGCAGCAATAAAGCCCAGGACCTGAGCCAGCTGAGGCGGGTAGTGGGGTGACAGCCCCGTCCCTGGGCAGACGGTCACCCAGCAGAGCGCCACGACGCAGCACGAATTAAAACAGGTGCGACGTCTAACGCCACGTTAAGACCTGAGAATGTAAACAAATACTAGATAGACTACGGGATAATGTTCAAAACGTTTGACAGTCAGCACGAAAGGGACCCCAACTCCCAGGACAGGTGGCCGACACAGCCATCTAGCTGCTCGGAGGACCGGCCGGGGTCCCCACCAGGCAGCCGCCCCTCAGTGCTGACGGCACCACCCGCTCCGTTTCCTGCGGATCCTCCTGGGAAACGAATAAGGAGAAAACACAACGGCTCCTGAGCAGACAAGGATCAGCGTCTGCAGAACGCACGCTCTGGGGCGCGAGGCCGGGAACAGCCGTGACAGGGAGAAGTCGCCCCGGGACACGGAGGATCAAGTGCGCAGCCGCTGACTCCTTGCGAGGGGCGGGCATGCCACGTCCCACGGGACGGAGGTTGGTTACCTGTAGAATGCCACCCGATCCAGCCTCCAGTCTGTAATTTCCACTAAAGTCAGTGCCTGCTTGGCCCCCGTCACCCGCCTCTCATGGAGCTGCTCTAAAGGGCTGTCTAGTTCCCACTGTGTCGCCCTCGTCTGTCCCCTCTGCTGGCCCTTCCCTCAGGTCCAAAGTTTCCAGGCTCAGCTCACGAAGGCTCGCCCCCAAGGCCTTGCTGGATCTCGAGGAGGTGACCTCTCCCCTCCTCCAGTCTCTACCCCCACGGGACTTCTCCAGAAAATTACGTTTTGCTTCCTAATGCAGTGACTCGTGCCTTTCTTAGTTCACGGGCTGGAAAGTGGTCACTTCCAGGCAAGGACTCACTCATATTGCCGTGAATGTCCCCTCATATCCTCCACTAGGCCTGATCACATGTTAGTGAACACAGCGACGGCACATTTGCTCCTGAGAAAATACCTTAGGATGAGACATGCAAAGCCGGAAAGCGAGGCCCCAAGTCCGGACGTGGCGTGTGCTCACGTGTCGCCCAGGCCCCGCTCCGCGGGGTGACCGATGGTGAAGGATGGAAACAAGTTTGCAAACTACAAATGTGGATCCTACACAGACGGTGTTCCAAGCGCTGGAGGTCACGAAAAACTCGATGGAAGCTTTTCCCAGCGGACACGACCCTAAAAATTCACATGGCTTTACCCACGAGGAGTTGTTTGGCTGAAAAAAAAAAAGACTCCAGACCTTCATTAGCATTGTTCGATCAACCATACTAGAAGAGGACTGAATTATCTTTTATTCTAGTTGAAAAAAAAAAAAAAGAACTATTCCAAATAATTGCATATAAAGGAACAAAGAGTATGCGATTAACATGAAGAAAACAGAAAATATTTCGAGTTAGCTTATTAACACAAATATGCTCTTTGTCTGGAATTTGTGATGTTTGTACTGTGTCAGTTTCTTAAAATTTGTAATTTCCTTGGGATGAGGTATTTTCTCATCTAAAGTCGCATTTATCTTTTTAGCTGAGATCTTTGTGTGTGTAATTTTGTATTCTTCGTAAGGGATTCATTTAAACTTCATAAGCTTTAGTCTCCACAGAAACTGGATTTTCTATGATTTGGGGTAGAACTAGGAAGGCATGGGAAATAACCCCCTGGTTATTGTTTTTCTTGACGGGGATAACGATCATGAAGATGACGATGATTTGGGGACAAATACAAGGAATGGAGAGAGGTCTGGAGTTTTCACCGGTGAGATTTTGCGGGAAGCGCCGAGGATGCAGTAGGGACCCTGTGCTCAGCTGTAGCTGCACGAAAACCCTGAGGCTAACAATGCGCGTTCTTATCCCAAGGGGAAGTAATTCAGGAGAGACTGGAAGCTGTGGGAAGAACGGGGAGAGGGGCCAGTGTGACTTAGCAGAAGAAATAACGAGTGATCAGGGTTGAGATGGTCTCGAACACCGAAGAGAGGGTGCTCTGCAGCGTCAGCACGGAACACGAGAGACGCTTTCATCAAGGGTGCGACGTGATCATCGGCCCGTCCAGAATAAAACGGAAGGGCTCGGACTGCTCATTATCACATTTCTAAAATATTTCCACTTGTCCCTTCCAGATCACATAGGTGAGTCCCGTAGAAGCTGTAGCAGTTCGGAACAAAAGGAAAACCAACTTGCTTCGTAAAATACGAAATTAAAAAGAGATCAGAGGCACTAAAAATTATTCTACAGATGTTTCTATAAAGTCTAGTTTGAAAATGTTATTAGTTGTAACTAACTAGTCTTCAGCCACATTTGAGAAGGGTGAATAGAGAATGAACTATTCATTAAACAGTATTTTTACAGAATGGAAATTAGCATAACATTTTTTTTCTCCCTTTTTTTCAGTTTTTGGCCCAAGCTTAGTCTAATTCACTCCCATCTGCTTATTCCCTTTGATGTTCTCTGTGATAAGTGACTGTCGCTTGGGTCGCTCAGCTATCGTTGGCACAAATAAAACCTGACAGAGCTTTCATAAAATAATGTCAATACTATATCAAATCTCACTCAGCATCATCCTACACAGCTGCAGCACCTTCAAGGAACAAAACCCGCCCTCAGCCATAAATCATACAATCATAAATGGAATGAAATGTTCTCCTGCAAAACAGCCTGGACACCCTAAAAACAGGATGATAAATTACCAGTTGCCATTTACTTCTCTCCCCGCTTCTTTGGAAGTGATTGGGAATGTTCTATTGCCTCGTTGTTACCTTTTGCCCAGCTTTAGTTAGGTTGTTTTATAAATGTCATATATATTTGTTAAGACGTGTTTTTGAAATCAAGTGACTGGATGAAAATAAAAAAGCATTCGGAATAATTACAAATTCATTGATCTTTCTGCAAATATGAAAAAATATTTCAGAAGTATCTTATGAGTACTTCAAGGTGGAAAATGACAACTAAGTATAATTTGGAACATTCAAAAAAGCTTGGAGACCGAGTCGGAAATGCTGACACTTTTTTGGGGTGTGGACATCGCACTGCAGACATGGGTGTCTAGCCTGAGAGAGGGTATAGGTGAAGACAGGGGGTCATTCCTTGACCCTCTGAACTTTGCAAGGACGGGCTGTGAGTCTAAGGTCGTAACTAGCAAATCACGAGGCTCTGAGTTAAGCAAAACGGAGAGTTCTCATCGGGAAGAACACAACGCAACATGACTCCGTGTCCAGGCTTCGGAGAACTGCTGTGTACAACGGGAAGGAGGCGGCGGGAGGGCCCCTGTGACAAAGACAACGTCCCAATCTTCACACTCAAGAGGGTGTCACTCCAGACCAGTACGCAAGTTAGACTCACACAAAGAGATCCCAGGCGTGCCGCAGGCACAACTGAGCGAAGGAGACGCAGATTCGCTGCTGGACCGTAAGCGGCGGGCGGGTTTGTAAGAAGAAACACGGGGGGCGTGGGGGGTGGTGCAGGAAAGTCGAGCTGTTTGGGTGTCAGAAGTTGCCATGGCATCAGTAGTGAGCTCAAGGATTGGTCTAGAAATCCGCTTCCCGCGTAGTTTATAGAATACTATCTTTTCCTAATATTCTAATAGACTAGTTTTCCTAATAGACTAGTTTACAGAATACTAGTCTACGGCATAAATAAATTTAGAAAATGTTGGTCTACACAAATTAAATATTTTTTCTATACGACGTATCAGCATCTTAGATACGACTTTCCACGCACCAACTTCGACAACTCTATTTGATCAGCTGGCCGTCTTTTATGAATGAAATATTCCAGAAGCCTTAGTCTAGTGCGCACATACGGTTGTAAAAATCTAGAGCTCTCATAGGTCCCAATTAATGTTTGCTTTAGACCGCAGTCATAAAGGAAGCCGAAGCAGATTGAGCCAGCATCTGGGAAAAGGCAGAGCTGGGGAGAATCCCACGAGGCCTCCAGGCAGAGGCCGTCGTCCCTCGCCTACGAGATGTTCCTTTTCTTCTCAGGAACGAGATCTACCCAAAGTGCAAGAACCGTGCTAAGGAAGAGCCACAGACCTTAAGATCAAGAACTGAATTCAGACAGGACAATTATCACCTCCAGGGCCCCTGGCAGTTGACCGGGGTCTGGGAAGATCACTCTGAGGGGGGAAGGCTCGTCCC
>NW_011889525.1:77102-80910 GCF_000151845.1 Pteropus vampyrus | reverse complement strand
AGAATACTAGTCTACGGCATAAATAAATTTAGAAAATGTTGGTCTACACAAATTAAATATTTTTTCTATACGACGTATCAGCATCTTAGATACGACTTTCCACGCACCAACTTCGACAACTCTATTTGATCAGCTGGCCGTCTTTTATTAATGAAATATTCCAGAAGCCTTAGTCTACTGCGCACATACGGTTGTAAAAATCTCGAGCTCTCATAGGTCCCAATTAATGTTTGCTTTAGACCGCAGTCATGAAGGAAGCCGAAGCAGATTGAGCCAGCATCTGGGAAAAGGCAGAGCTCGGGAGAATCCACGAGGCCTCCAGGCAGAAGCCGTCGTCCCTCGCCTACGAGATGTTCCTTTTCTTCTCAGGGACGAGATCTACCCAAAGTGCAAGAACCGTGCTAAGGAAGAGCCACAGACCTTAAGACCAAGAACTGAATTCAGACAGGACGATTATCACCTCCAGGGCCCCTGGCAGTTGACCGGGGTCTGGGAAGATCACTCTGAGGGGGGAAGGCTCGTCCCCTCTTCAAGCACCACGGGGAGAAGGCAGCTCTGTGGGGTGCCAGCCTCTGGGAGCCCCACCCCTCGCCCCCACAAGGCCGTCAGAAGCCCTGGTTGGCAGCTGTGAGAGGTTTTCTGGTTTTATTTTGTTTGTTTTTTCCCTTGATTTGGACTAGCTGCTGTGAGGATTCGGGTGCAGGTGTGGGGACAAGCCAGTTGTCAAGCCCTGGCCAGCTGAGGTCAGAAAAAACGAGGGGAAGAGACAGAAGATGACAGGCCAGCAAGTCCAGGGCCAGGCACTGCCCAGTGCGGGCTTCGCTGGCTTCTCCCCCGGTAGGGTGAGAGTCAGCGCCTCTCAGCCTCTGCCCAGCTGTGGGCCTTGCCCCCTGCCGCTCCGCTGTGGCTTTAATCAGGATTACATGTGAGTCCCTCGCATTCCAGCAAATGCTGACACACAGCAGCAAAAGACTAAATACATAAAAAAGTAACTTCGGTTAGTTTTGGCAGTCGATTTTTCTGGCAGGCTTCTCTGCGTATGCTGCCAGCCTGACCCCTGCAGGTGTTAGAGTCACATCTGCTGGAGCACGCCTCATGCAGGCAGCAGTCTCAAAGGGCTGGACCATTCTGGGGGGAATGGGCCACATGCCCATCCAGGGGCTCAGAGACGGTTCTCCACGTGGACACCTGCCAAGTGTCCGCTTTCCTCCTGGAGGAGTCAGCGCTGAACAGCGAATTCTCTGGAGGGGGCCAGCTCTGCCAGCTAAAAAGACTTCTGGGAAGATGCCAGCCCTGGGGCTTTGGCTGATGCAGAGCAATAGACAGGAGGCCCAAAGGGACTTCACAGGCCACAGGAAGACACAGCCAGGAGAGACCGGGGCACGCGTGCAGGCCGGAGGGCCAAGCACAGGAGCACCATTTTCAGGGTATCTGTTGACTCCTGGGGCTGCGTGGTACGGGGGTGTCACAACCTGAGCAGAAAGTTGCTAAAAAGCAGTTTAGACCTCAGAAATACTGTGAAGTACAGATGAATACTCCTGACCCTTCGGAGCAATAACAGAAACTAATATAGCTTCTGATGGTTATCTCGGATACAGAATATTATTTGAGAGAATCCAACAATAGGTCCGCATACAAACTCCTGCCAACCGAGATTAGAAGGTAACGCCTTTAATCTGATAGGAAGGAGCCACAATACACGTACTGCAGACACCACGAACGTCACGCTCCCTGGCGAAGCGAAAGCCACCTCTGTGGCTACCGGTAGCAACGGGACACTCACCGCTACCACCTGTATTCGGCAGTGCCCTGGAGGGCCCGGTCAGGCAAGGGCAGGGGCAAGAGGACGGCCACAGAGATCATGTACGACGACGGGAGACGACTGTTCACAGGTGACGCGCTCGTGCACCCAGGATTCCGAAGGAGCCCGCAAATTAATAGACGTGTGGGCAGCAGCGTGACGAGCAGCCCCAGTCCAAGGAGCATCGAACCATCCAAGGCACCTCGGTTTTAAAACTCCACGTCTTCCCTCAGATCAGGTGTCACTTGGCTGGAAACCTGCAGTTCGCAGGAGGCACCTTCACCCCCGAGGCTGTCGCTCCCCACAATTTGAGGTGTTTTTTGCACAGCTCGCCAATAAAAGTTTGAGAGCCACACATTCGGAGGAAAATACATGTGTATGAACAGTCAGTGGCTAAAGGTAACCACTGACCCATTTGGAAAAAAAAAAAAAACTTGAATCGGGGCCAAGAGAGAACTAGCTTCCCCTCCCAGAGACCCCACTGGCGGGTACCCCCGATCACGGGGTCCTGCGAAAAGAGCGAATATGCAAAATAAGAAGCAAAGACATTTAACCTGAAATATATTTGCCGCGTGTAGCAGACATGTTGGACAATGGTTCCGGTCGATTCCGAAAGACACGAAAGTAGCATCTCTAAGACACAATGTAACTGCGTAGATTTAAAGTGCAAACGTGTCACAGTTCCAACAAAACAGAGGATACAGCAAATACTACAAGGGCAGCTGAAGACAAATGTGGCGAATCTGCTCAAAGGGAGAAGACAGACGAGAAAGGCGTGAAGAATAGAGAGTGCACATACACGTACTGCAGACACCACGAACGTCACGCTCCCTGGCGAAGCGAAAGCCACCTCTGTGGCTACCGGTAGCAACGGGACACTCACCGCTACCACCTGTATTCGGCAGTGCCCTGGAGGGCCCGGTCAGGCAAGGGCAGGGGCAAGAGGACGGCCACAGAGATCATGTACGACGACGGGACACGACTGTTCACAGGTGACGCGCTCGTGCACCCAGGATTCCGAAGGAGCCCGCAAATTAATAGACGTGTGGGCAGCAGCGTGACGAGCAGCCCCAGTCCAAGGAGCATCGAACCGTCCAAGGCACCTCGGTTTTAAAACTCCACGTCTTCCCTCAGATCAGGTGTCACTTGGCTCGAAACCTGCAGTTCGCAGGAGGCACCTTCACCCCCGAGGCTGTCGCTCCCCACAATTTGAGGTGTTTTTTGCATAGCTCACCAATAAAAGTTTGAGAACCACACATTCGGAGGAAAATACATGTGTATGAACAGTCAGTGGCTAAAGGTAACCACTGACCCATTTGGAAAAAAAAAAAAAACTTGAATCGGGGCCAAGAGAGAACTAGCTTCCCCTCCCAGAGACCCCGCTGGCGGGTACCCCCGATCACGGGGTCCTGCGAAAAGAGCGAATATGCAAAATAAGAAGCAAAGACATTTAACCTGAAATATATTCGCTGTGTGTAGCAGACATGTTGGACAATGGTTCCGGTCGATTCCGAAAGACACGAAAGTAGCATCTCTAAGACACAATGTAACTGCGTAGATTTAAAGTGCAAACGTGTCACAGTTCCAACAAAACAGAGGATACAGCAAATACAACAAGGGCAGCTGAAGACAAATGTGGCGAATCTGCTCAAAGGGAGAAGACAGACGAGAAAGGCGTGAAGAATAGAGAGTGCACAGCATAAAAATCAGTTACAATGACATAGTTCTTAAAATTACGATCGACAGACGTGAATAGGAGTGAAGGTGAAAACGTTAAACAAAACATAGACCCGAAAGATATTACCATACGAAACGCGGTCCAAACAAATTCTATGCAGTGACTAAATTCAAACAGCTCGAGATCGGAAACCAAACTCCATCGCCCTTAAGTAAACAGAGAAATGAAATTTCACCCTCACAAATTCCACTCGAATTGTCAATCACCTATTTATTTATAATAAAATTTTACTCTCATAAGCTGTACTTGAATCGTCGTCAATCATCTAT
>NW_011889525.1:73787-75732 GCF_000151845.1 Pteropus vampyrus | reverse complement strand
TTACTCTCATAAGCTGTACTTGAATCGTCGTCAATCATCTATATACTTATAGTTAAGAATAAAATGGACTTGCCTTTAAATGGCAAAGGGTCGCCAACGTCTCAGAGAACTGATTAGAGGCTGATACAGAAAACAAATTTTCTCGCCGCGCGGGAGGCTGCAGATGAATCTATTGCTTATAACCCCGGCTCTCTCACTTCTGAGGAGAAGAGCACAAAGATTATTAAAAGAGATCATGAGTTTACTGCAAATCAGGTATCCCTGTCGGTGACTCACGTACAATAGGGACAAAACGAATGATGACTGAATTTTTTTTTATCGTGTTATCATTACCATTATATTTACTTGCATTTCCTGAAAAAGTTTTCCAAGAAGAGATGATTCCATTACACTATATAATATTATGTGGAATAGATTACTTCGGTGTCAGCATTGAAGGACACATTTTACCTCCTTCTTTAGACTGGGTAGTGCTACATCTTGGTCATTAATATTACCAATAATTATTAGGCAATTTTTCTGTCTGGTGCTCTGGAAGGAAACACAATTTACTTGGGTTTTTGAAGATAACGTTTGTACACTTTCAGTAATTAATGAAGTGGCGTTTTATCTTAAATGTGCAGATTACAGATGTCTTCACCAACCAGGGTTACGGCCATTAATTTGAATTAGAAGCACTGAAACATCAGAAAGTTTAGTTAAAAACTGATTGGAATCAGGCACTTTGCATGTAAACAAGAAAAACATTTCTCCGTAGAAATCCAGAAAGATTCGTCATAAGGATGTAAGTGAAGAAACATTGAATCGCCGATCGCACGGAAGCAAGTAGATAAATAAAATGTGGTTCCTACTCCTTATCGAGAACATGAGGTGAAATTTTATAGAATAATCTCAGCTTTTGAGCAAAGGAGTGAGGAATTTGCCAAACTCCGAGCAATACAGTTGCAGTTTGAGAGTTGTTCTTAAAATGCCACTCGACATTTTATTGCATTAGCAACCTGCGGCCGCAACATGGATTTGTCCCTGACACCAGCCTGCATAATTCCACTGGCTCCCTGGGGGCTTCCTACGCAAGCACACAATCTAATAGAGCGTGGGCGGTCGGAAATCCGTGATGAAATATTGCCTTAAATCGCCATCGCGATGCGTGGAAAGCAAGCAAGCAAACGATGACTATTGCGGATCGATCGGCGACAATCGTTGGAGTATCCTCTGTTTGTCGGAACGTGTACTGATAAAATACATTTTATCGTTACTATATATGCCATTTTTTAAAAAAATTATTGACTTAAGCCATTTCCAAACTTGCTTATATCACTGTAAGTAAAACTGGGGTTCTAACTCGCTTGAGTCTGACACGCTGTTGATTTAGATCGGTTACATATTAAAATCTACTGCACTTTTCCCATTGGTTTTCAACATACCAATAACAGTGATGTGCTTTTCAAGAACAATTGTGTTAAGACTTTAACTTCGCAGATAGAAGGGTTGAAGGATTAGGAAAAAGCCTCCAGCCCCGTCATAATATTAGTTACAGGTGCGTTTCCCAGGCGGTTTCTTCTCCATTTATTTTCATCCTGACGCAGTCCTGAGATACAGGCCCGTCCGTGCTTCTTTGGGAAAAATATGAGGACATTTCAAGTAGAAAGTAGAAACTGAAGGAATGGCTTTTTCATATCTATGCATGTATTTTTTTAGAGGAAAAAAAAGTAATTCCATGAAACTATTTTAAGATTAAATTGAAGAAAAGCACTCGGAGTAATACTGCAGCCATTACATACGGCATTGCAACCCGCACGCTCAGAGGCAGGCATTTTTCCTCAAGCAGGAATCTTTCTAAAAGGGTTGAATTAGAACCACGATTTGCCCCGGGCACGCCACCGCGAGTTCTCCGGCAATGTGGAGACGGCCCTGCTCTCGAGAAGGGGAAAGCTTTTACAGAGCC
>NW_011889525.1:67658-72117 GCF_000151845.1 Pteropus vampyrus | reverse complement strand
CGGGGTTACCACCGACGGCTGGCGGAAGCGACAGCCCGGCCCGGGCTGCTAGAAGCGGATCATCCAGTCAGCTCTACTTTTAGTGAAGGCAGAAATTATCCAGATTTAAAACGTTTGTCTCTATTTTTTATTTTATACCAGCATAAATTATTTATAACCATATTATGTCGGTAAAAGCTTTGTCCCAAGCACCGAAGCGTTTCTGACGCTGACGCTGTGCCCGGAGTGGCAGCAGACTCACAGCCATGTGAGGTCGAGATCGTCACGCAAGGTCGAGATCGTCACACGTCCTTGTGAGTCCTGCTCTTTCGATCTACGTGAGAGTGAAAGCAATTCCAAGACCGGGGTTGGAAACACGATTTTAGACAGGACGTAAAACGTACCAATTCTCAAAAAAGTGATAAATCGGACTTCATCAAAATTTAAAACATATGCTATCGAAAACACACCATTAAGAAAGGGGCCATCCGGACACAGACTGGGGAGGGAAACGTGAGGAAGGATTATATCTGTACTAAATAGACTTACAATTTAATAATAAGAGAAATATTCTGGTTAGAAAAGATGGGCACGAATTTGCAGAGATGATAATATAAAATGGCCAATAAATACACGGAAAGACGCTCAGCATCTATGGCCGTGAGAGCAGCTTAAACCACAGGACCCACCACACATTCGCTGGCTCAGGTGAGGATTATTCGAAGCCAGTGGGACCGTTACACGTCACCAGTGGTACTGTGAACGGTACAACCCCATGCGGAACAGTGAGGAAATTTCTCATACAGGTAAACATATTTTTACCATAAGACCAAGAAAGTGCACTCCTAGGTAGTTGCCCAAAACAAGTGAAAATAGATGCCTGCAGAAGAATTGCACAGGAATTTCCATAGTAGCTTTACCCATAATGGGCAAAATTGGAAACAATTTAAATGTTTTTTGACAACTCAGCATATATAAAGAACATATTAAATGGAAAAAACAGACACGAAAATTGTCCGATATACGATTCTACTACGTGGAGTCCTAGAACTGGCCGCGCTGCTTCGTGGTGGGGACACGTGGGCTGGTGTTTTCACAGGGAAATTCGATTGTCAGCACCGTGAAAAGGCTCCGTCGTCACGGGATGGCGAACACCGAGAGATTCAGAGCGAGTGCGAGGTGCGCGTGTGTGTCCGTTACGGCCGTGACAGCCGGGGCCACCGTCGGCCCAAGAAACCACGCCGTGCATTTGAGTCAGAACTTCTGAATTTCGCTCTTTCGAATTTAGAGGAGAGACACGGCTGTTCTAAGAAACGCGGGTGAGTGTTGGCCGAGCTGCGACGCTGAAGCTGCCGACGGAGCAGGGGCCGGGGAGCTGGTGTCTCGTGGTCCGTCCCCCGCCCGCTGTTCCGACTCATCACTGAGCCAGGCGTCGACAGCCTCGGCACGACACGGGGTACCGAGGAGCGAAACTAAAGGGGACAAAAGCAGTCGAGCTGCGTTTGCGCGATGTTCCGCGGTTTCGAAGAAGGAAATGTGTCCGCGCACAAGTCATGCAGTGCGAACTGGAATCTGACGGCTTCGTGTGCATCAGCGGCTTCTACGTTTGCCTTTAAAAGAGCCTTTAAACAGCATGAAGACGACCGTGAAAATCCACGCTCCTTTTTCTTTAAATTAAATAGCAAATGAGAAACAGCGTCCGTCGAGTGGGAGACCGTGGAAGAAGGGAAAATGCTGTGCATGCGTGTGTGTGCATGTGCGTGTGTGTGCGTGTCTGTGCATGTAGGTGTGTGTGTGTGTGCATGTCTGTGCATGTGTGTATGTGCGTGTGTGCGTGCATGTCTGTGCATGTAGGTGTGTGTGTGTGTGAGTGCATGTGCGCGTGTCTGTGCATGTGTGTGTGCATGCATGTGTGTGCATGTCTGTGCATGTATGTGCATGTATGTGTGTGCGCGCATGCGTGCCTGTGTGCGTGCATGTATGTGTGTGTGCGTGTGTGCGCGTGTGCATGTCTTGCGTGTGTGTCTGTGCATGTATGTGCATGTGTGTGCACGTGCGCGTGCATGTGTGTGCGTGTGTGTCTGTGCATGTGTGTGTGTGCGTGTCTGTGCATGCGTGTGTGCGTGTGCGTGCATGCTTTCAACACGGCTTTGATTCTGGGATTTCTTAACAGCGTTCCCCATAATTTTATTATGCACCGAGGCTTGAAAACTCTGTCCCCAGCCTTGTTTAAGGGGTGACATCTCCCGATGCTTTCATTCCCACGGACTGGACTCACCAGAGCACACACACTCACACACTCACTCGCTCACACGGATTCCTCCCTGTCTGCCCGAGATGACACTGTCATCTTATGGACATCTTATGGCCCTGCCCACCTCTGTCCTGACCACGGGGACCCTGCGTGTGTCTCCTCTCTGCCAGGGGACTCTAAGGCAATGCCACATTCTAGATCATGAAGGATCTGGCCTCCCTGGCAGCTGATGGAGGGGTGGGAGACTGTGTCACTAAGTTTTGGGACTTAACTACCCTCAGGGCCAGCTTTAGCCAAAGGCGACGGAGGAGGGAGGGAGCAGAGAGACCCCACGCCGGTCCCTCTGTGACGGCCGAGGTGAGCGGCACTTTCCCCTTGTGACCCGGTCATCTGCGACATCCGTACCCTGGCACATTCTCCTCTCAAGCGTCTGGCTGTGTCGCTTCACAGCTCCTCAGGAGGCAGGGACCAGCTTCAGATGTATCGGCCATGCTGATTCCCACCC
Source organism: Pteropus vampyrus (assembly GCF_000151845.1). NCBI lineage: Eukaryota > Metazoa > Chordata > Mammalia > Chiroptera > Pteropodidae > Pteropus > Pteropus vampyrus. The sequence continues at coordinate 69,379 of NW_011889525.1, read as the reverse complement.
TCCCCTCCCCTCCCAGAAGCATCGTGCCTGAGGCTTCATCACCAATGTGGGGCACAATCCTGGATCCGGGTGCTCTTTGGGTGACCCGGCCAGTGCAGGGCTTGTCCTACAATCAGACCCTGGGCAAGGGGTTCTGGAGGTGGCTCGCAAATCCGTCTGATGGCGGTCGGGGCCCTTAGCCTGCAGCAAGAGGAACAGCAACAGCCCCGGCAGGCGGCGACTCCACCGTGATGTAAGCTTTGATCTGTGGTTAATTGGAACGTGGTCCAGGCGGAAGGCAGAGGACATGGTGATAAGCCCGGCGGCCATCTCGTTTCTGGGTCAGGGGGCAACGATCATACAAGCACAGTGAACAAAGATAGCCATTTCATCGTTTTATGCCATCAAATTACCGCGGTGCAATTTTAGACACCTGCAATGACAGGCTCGGGCCAATTAACCGACGACCTAAAACACGTTCCGGGAGCCGGGAGGTGTCTCTGGCGGCAATAAAGGACGCGCTCCTTGGCCTTGCTGAAGTCGGGCGAAGCGTTTAGATGCCACAGGGCTGGGGAAGCGGCAAATGTCTGCCATGCTGAGGCCAGGGCTGCGGCTAGGCATGATGGGAGGCTTCGGTCCCGGGGTGCAGGCATTCGAGGGAGTGAATGCCGAAGTCTGGAACGAGTACGTTTTCACAGACCTTCTGGGTCATCAGATGCAGCCGCTTCCTCCTCGCCAGAGCTGGATGGCCCCCCTGCTGGGGCGGTGCCCTCACCTGAGGCAGGTGCTTGCTCATCCCCGCTGCCTCCTGGGCCAGCTTCAGTCACAGCTCAGCAGGCCCTGAGCGCAAGCACATCTCCCCCAGATGGAGCATCTGTGTAAAAATCGCTGGACTTGGCTACGATGTATCAGCAAGCGGGGGGTGGGGGGGAGAGGGGTGACAGTTCTGGAGACGGTTCTGGGGTCTCAGAGCAGAGGATGCGCGACGTCAGGCCAGGTGGGAGCAAACATTGACCCGGGACACAATGTCATTGCTGGCATTCGACGTTCTGGCAAAAACACTTGGAGCCGATGCTACGCATTTGCTTGTCTGAGGCCTGGACCCCGATCTGGGCCTCTCCGCGTGAGCTTCCTCGACGTGCCACCGAGGGGGCGAGGAGGCCCAGGCGGGCGAGCGCCTTCGCTCTTTCCTCGGCCTTATTAGCTGAGAGCCAGCCGAGCGATAATTCCACCAAGAGGACTCGAGGACATCAGCCGATCGGAATATTTCCGGGGTCACGGTGGGCCCAGGCGGGCGAGCGCCTTCGCTCTTTCCTCGGCCTTATTAGCTGAGAGCCAGCCGAGCGATAATTCCACCAAGAGGACTCGAGGACATTAGCCGATCGGAATATTTCCGGGGTCACGGTGTGCTGAAGCCGGCTGGCTTCTTGCTCAATTTGTGGAATCATAAAAAATTTAAGTGACGGCAGGAGGGAGCACATCGGCTGCCGCAGTAGGACATTTCAGCCCCAGAGCCATTTCCAGTCACAAGTCAGGTTGCAACGTGAGTGGGAAACGTTAACTGCTTAAGTGCAGACCCTGGATCGGCAGATCCGGCACCGCGGAGCCCGCCCTCCCGTCCCCTCGTCTTTCCCACGGACACCTGCTCCCTGGGCTCAGTCAGGCTCGGTGCAGGGAAACACTCCCGCATTTTCGAAGCTCGTGCGTGGCGGGGTCGGAGCTGACTGTGTGTCAGACGTCGC
>NW_011889525.1:64122-66063 GCF_000151845.1 Pteropus vampyrus | reverse complement strand
TTTCGAGCAGTTGGGAAATGTGTATTCAAGAGGTGATTTATTTCTTGCGAGGGAGCAAAACCACTCGACGATAAATAAATAAAATTAATAATCTCTATTCGATGGAAAATGGTCAATGCCTACGCAGCGTTGTGTCAAATTGTACTGGACCCGAATCGAGGCATCGTGTGGATCAGGAGAAAGGGAGATCGGCTAATTAATGAGAGAGACAGAGACAGACGGACAGACAGACAGAGAGACAGACAGAGACAGAGGATTCGAATGACGGAAAGCAGGAATGATAGATGGAACAGACAAAAGACAAGGGTAACAGGGCGATGCCACGAGCAGCCGCGATCCAATGGAATGGGTGTCGTGGGCTGACTGATGCCTCGTCCCAGAGGCTGGTGTTTGGAGGGGGCCTTCGGGAGGTGATCTGGTCGTGCAGGCGGAGCCCTCACGATGGGTGAGTCCCTCCAAAAAGGGGCCCCCTTCCCTCCACCCACCAGGTGAGGACAGCCCAGACCGGCCGAGACGATAACCCAGAGTAAATGAATAAATTCCTACAAAGACACAAACTACTGATACCGAATCTGGAAGGAACAGAAAATCTAGATTCGATCACTGATGAAAACACTCCCGGCGAGCAGAAGCCCAGGCCTGAGCGGCTTCGCTGGGAAGTTTCCCAAACGTTTGAAAGAGGAATTGACAGCAATCTTTTCCTAATTCTTCCCCCAAAAAATAGAAGAGGGAGGACGACATCCTAACTCCCTCTGGGAGGCCACTGTTACCTTGAGACCGAAACTAAGAAAGAAATCACACGGGGAAAAGAGAGAGAAACTGTGCGTCGGTTTCTCGCGTGAATCAGACACAAGAGTCCTCAGTGACAGGCTGGCAAACTGCACCCAGCAACCAGTGAAAAGGCTTATTCGTGATCGCTAGGGATGCGAGGCTGGCCTCACATGCAAAATCCGCCAGTACAGCAGCCCCTCTTAAGGGGACAAAGGACAAAAACTGCAGGATCGTTCTACAGACGTAGACAGTCCTTTGGCAAAACCCAACACTCTTTAGTTATAAAAACACTTAACGAACTAAACATAAAATCGTAGTTAGGAAAAAGCTGAACTTTTCATCTAAAACTGTCTTAGTGCAAAACTCCTTACCCACGATGCTCGTTTCGCGTCTCCGCCGACGTGTGACCCTGCCCATGTGGCACGCGGCCACGGCGCCCGCCTCCCAGGGGGCCCGTGCCACGGCCAGCGTCGAGGGAAGCAGAAACCACAGTGCTGGCCTCCGCTGAGCTGGCACGTCCCTTCCATCCGTCACTTTTATGTTGGCTCAAGCCTTGCAGAGGAGACACTCACTATCTGCCTGCTTCTAATTAGCAAGGCGCAAGGGATTCTGTCTGTTGCTTTCTGTCCTTTTTCTGATGAAAAGAATAGAGTCATTACCTCACATTTATTGGGGAAAGAGGATTGTGCTGTGCATCAGACAGACGGGCTGATAACAAAGAGAGGGAACGTCCACGCCCATTTCACGATGCTCACAGCCACTCACGGCGACGGCGATGAATCGTGCTGAGTGAAACAGGCCGGGCGCAGGAACGAGAAGGGACCCCACATGGGCTCACATCCGTGCGGGATCTGGAGTGGCTGTGCTCACAGAAGCGGGGAGCGCGGCGGGGACCGGGGAGGGCATATGGTATTTTAATACATATAACGTACGTACACTGGATATAAAACATATGATCATTGTATTACATTACGTACATTGTGCATACTCATCGTGTATGCTATACGCAACGCACATAATCATGGCGAGCCGACTTGACCCGTCATAGCCCCAAGTGGCAGAGTGGAGCGTTAGTTCCAACGGCTCCTGATGCCAGTTCCAGGTCTCACAAGCCTCATGGACCTAGTTCAAGGGCAAAACATCCAGACTTTCCGATATTAGCATGGCTGC
>NW_011889525.1:52331-63047 GCF_000151845.1 Pteropus vampyrus | reverse complement strand
ATATGGTATTTTAATACATATAACGTACGTACACTGGATATAAAACATATAATCATTGTATTGCATTACGTACATTGCGCATACGCATCGTGTATGCTATACGCAACGCACATAATCATGGCGAGCCTACTTGACCCCTCATAGTCCCAAGTGGCAGAGTGGAGCGTTAGTTCCAACGGCTCCTGATGCCAGTTCCAGGTCTCACAAGCCTCATGGACCTAGTTCAAGGGCAAAACATCCAGACTTTCCGATATTAGCATGGCTGCCCCGAGCGGCCCGGTGTTCTAGCATGAAATGCCACGTACCTGGAGAGAGGCTCTGGGGATTGGAGGAGTCATGGTTTGGTCCTCAGGGTTTTCTTAATTAGTTTTGTGACCCTGAGGAATTCATGCATCAACCTGGTCTCTAGCTCCTCACCTGTGAAATTAGGTGTTTGACCCAGATTCCCTCGCGGTCGAATACCTCCCGGCTCTAACATTATATGAATCTGTGGATAAAAAGCAGCAGCGTCCTATGGCTTCTAGGTGATACGGGCTCAGGAGTTGCAAAGTAAAACTGTCAGAACTTATCAGGGCCGTTTCGAATGTATTTAACGTTGCGTTTTCTATCTCGATAAGGAAAGAAAGTCGAGTCGCGGGTGGCAAGCAGGCGGGAAGAAATCTGAAGAAACACTGAAAAGCAGATCCAATTACACCGAAGTGGTAAAAAGTCTCTCTCATCTCCAGCCGAGACCGAAGAGGAGGCTGAAAGGAGCGAGACCGTAAAACTAGACAAACTGCATCTTTCGCCAGCGAGACCCACTGTTTCCTTCCCGGATGCTCTTGAACCGTCTTCTGCTCTTAGACACATTTGAAATACCAATCAGAACGGAAATGTTTCTTCAAGTCTCGAGGGAATAAATGATGTCCTTCCTCCTGCCTTTGTATTTCCATGTGATGAGGGCTATTCTTCGATGCTTCCTGAGGCAGCGGCTCTCAGAGGGAGGTGAGCGTGGTTAAACCAGGGAATGGGAGGATTCGGTCCACTTCCCGGTGGATTTTCGAGGCAGGACTGAGCGGGCCGCTGGCCTCCCACGGGGCCGTCTCGTTTTGTTCTCTGCGCTCTAAGACTGTCGCTCCGGGGAGTCGGCGGGCCTGCCCGGCTCGGCACACGGCAGGGCCTGGCTCTCTCCCCGAGCTCCACTCAGCAAAAATCAACCTCTGTCCAATCGTCTTTCTAAAGATGAATTGAGACGATGCATTCCATCGGTAACGATTTATGCTGCCCCAGAATTCTGAGCGATTTCACGGCGCAGCATTAAGTCAGCAAGGACCAGGCCTGCGCAGGGCGGGACCGGCTCCCTGGTCCTCCACCTCTCACTCTGCCCCGACACCGCCATCCGCCGCCACACGGCACGGTGAGCGGTGTGCCCGGAGGGGCCGGTTCATGCGCTGCAAGGTGTGTGTGGCGTTTCTGCCGGCTGCAGAGAGGGAAACTGTCCCCTGCGTTCCAGAGGAAGCGCGTCCCGGCCACCCGCGGAGCGGCGCAGGAATGGGGTCCGCAGGCAGAAATAGAGCGCAGGACGCCGGTGAGCGTGTGGGTGTCACCAGCTGAGCCCTGACTGCGAGGAAGTCTCCCTGGCCAAACCGAGTGCTCTGGCCTTGCCTTCGGAGCTTGTGAAGCCACGTGAGCTTTCAAGCTTGTCCCCCGGTTTCCTGTGGGACTCTAACCATGCAATTTAACCTTTCTGCGAATTAACCGAATAAATCAGTGCCTTAATTTCCCACCGGTAAAATGTGGAAACATACACAAACACGCACATAAAATCAGTATTTTTTGTCTATTGCAATATGTATGTGTTTCTTAGAGTCAGATGAATCACTGTAATGCAGTACGCCTTTGCATGGCACACGTCGGCTGCTGTGTGTGTGCGTGTGCGTGCGTGTGCGTGTGCATGCGTGTGCGTGTGTGTGTGTGTGTGTGTGAAGAAATCCCAGGCAGTTAATGGCAGAGAACAGCAAGTCAGCTAAGAACCGTTGCTTTGAACGGAGCTCTGTCTCAGCTGCCGGCCAGGCCACAGTGGCCTTGTGCAGCCCTTGCCCGGGGGGCCGCCTCCTGCCCACGGGGACCCCTGCGGGGCCGGCCTCTGTCCTTGCTGCTGGGAGGACCTCTTTGCACCGCTGAGCAGGGGTTCCGGGGAGGCCGAGGGCTCCCGCTGGCCCTGCCTCTCCTCACTCCGTCACATTACGTAACCACGGACACTGCGGGCATCAGCTCGTGCCTGTCCCGCAGCCCCTTGCCTCTGCCAGATGCCCGTAGCTGTTAGTTACAGTCTCGGTCCTCGTCAGTTGCCTCGTGATATGGGAAAACATGCCTTCTGGCTTTCCGCTGGCCTGTCCGTGGTCACGCAGTGGTGAGGAGTCCAGCGTTGGATGCGTGGCCACCGTCAATCACACTGGGACAAATGAAGTCCGCCCTCCCCCTCGAGGTCCTTACAGGCCAGGAGGAGAAACGCGGGTACGTGTAGGTAATCGGAATGCGGGACCAGATCTAAGAACAAGCAGCAGCGTCCGGCACGGCACGGTGGCCGTCCCTAGGAGACTGAGGGGACCAGGTGACACAGCACGAAGCAGGGGCCCCGAGCCGGGCCAGGCCTGGGTGGCGGCGAGGTATCCCGGGTGCGCATGGGGGGGCGGGCGCGGCTGAAGCGGCCGGAGCAAAGGCAGGGACGGGACGGGCTGCAAGGCGAGAGGGACGTGAGCAGCAGGACAGCTGGGGGCGTGCGGGCCGGGCGGGGGTCGGACGCGGGCCGGGGGGGTCGGACGCGGCCGGCAGGCAGGCTGCGGCCCTGAGGCCGGCTCGGCGAATATTCCACAGCCGAAAGGCGCCAGGACACGTTCGTGACTCTCAAGAGTTCTTTGCAGCAACGACGCTAAAGTGACTCTGCCTCCGGCCCCGGCCGAGTTTGGCCATTTTGCACATAAACTGCAGCTTTCGCAGAAAAACCACCCGCTTCCCGTCGGGGAAGCTGAGCCGCAGAGGGTTTGGTGACCTGCCGAAGGCCGGGCAGCCCAGGAGCCAAAAGCAAGGCGAGCTCCGTCCACCTGGACGCGTCTGGGTTCTCTGGCCCCCTGCAGTCCCCTGTCCCTGTCACCCCCGAGGACTCATGTGGGACTCGCCTGGCCGCCCGGCTCCTGGCAGCGAGGAGCGTCACCTCAGGGCACTCGGACCGATGCCAGGTCAAACAGCGGAGGGAACGTTAAAACCGAGGTTTATCTTCACAAGTGTCCACTGCCCAGCCCAGGCGGCTGGAAAGCAGCCTCAGATTTACCTTAATGAACAAACACACCAGGGAGGTAAAGGGAAAAAGCACGAGAAAAAAGTCCTGAGCTGTTTCAGGAACAGAGCTGTAAACAAGTCAATCAAATTTATTTATAAACTAGTAAAGCGGTTTAATGCCCAGTCACCCCACTGAGTGATTTATCGCTGGGGAGAGTCACATGTCTGGTGGCTCAGACAAGATCTGATGACAGGCGATGCTGGCATGTCACGCCCCGGACATGAAGTCACGGTCGTTACACCACTGCGCGCGATGGAGCTTTGACGATCGTCCAGGGGTGGGAAAGAAGCCCAGTTGTAAGCCCCATAGCTACGGTCTACTAGGTATTTCTTCCTAAAAACTTTCATAGCTTGCAAAGGAAAGTACGTGTTACTTTAACCGCCCCCACGTTTACTGAGAGGGGGCAGCATCACTCGACGGATAATGCAAAGGAGAGATCAGAGAGAAGGCAGAGAAGGAGGGGAGTGCGGCACACACCTCGCTGCTTTGGAGAAGATCGAGCATTAGATACTATGACGAACCTGCCACTGTGAGAATGAGCAACCGCGTGACCTGGAGCCACAACGTGCAGTTTGAATCTTTGGTACCAGCACCTACCGGCTGCAGGCCAAGCAAATCTTTTTTTTTTTTTTTTTCAGAGAGAAAATCTAGTTCGTAACCCTGACCCACGGCGACACGTAAATATAACTCTAAATACGAAACGTTTTTTCAATGCTGAAACTATTTGTATCGCGATCTCCAGGGCCATCTCCAGTCGCTTCGGCTTCGACAGTCTCAGGATCTGAATCCCCCAGACACGCCGGCGGCTCATCCAAGAAGAGGAAAGAGCGTATCTATCGAGCATATTGGCGCCGATGGCTCAGTCACATGCAAATTGCCCTTAATCGTCTATACATGTTGCTACGGTCCCGTAAACTACCTTTAGCCCTTTCTCTAAAAGTGAAGAAACTAATGTTCGGAGAGACGAGGTCACTCAGCTGAGGTCACCCAGGAAGTCAGAGGCGGGACGCGAACCTGGGGTCTGCACGCAAAGGCGTCCCAGGCTATGACAGCGCCACGCTGCCCCCCGGCCTGGAGCCTGTGCACCGCGCACGTGACGTCGGAAGCCGGCCAGGATCTGCTTCTGGGGTGTGGACCCCGCACTGACCGTGCCGCGCGGCTGACGCTCTGATCGGCTGGCCCCGCGACCTGCAACTTTCCGTCACTTCATGCCCGAGGTAACCCTCGCCTGCCAAACGTAAGTGCGGGTTCTCCTTTTATTTTGTTACGTATAGTTTATTACAAGAGTATAAAAAATACACACAGGTTTCTAACTATCGACAACATTTAGTTTTGAACTTTCAATATCTTCTTCTCTAGAAATATTTAGCAGCAAAACTTAGTCACTGGACACCTGACGGTTTTGTTTTCTAGGCACCGTTTAATTTTAAACGCTCTTACGTGCCACGCTGACATCCACTGTCCCCTGCTTTAACGGCTTTCTCGCCACCGTGAACCTGGAATTCCTCATTCATCCACATCCCACTCCCAGAGCCACCCATATAAAAGGGACACGATGGCCCCTTCCGATTATTTCAGGAGTCAGACGAAGACAGAGATTCACATCGCCCCCGGTTCAACGCCGAAATTCACATGAGAGCGTTTACTTTGTTTCTTTCCCCCTTAATTTTTTCTAAACAGCTTCCCGCATCCTTCCCTCCTTCTACGATGGCGTCAGGTCTTCGAAGGCCTGTGTTTTGCGGAGCACCTGAGCGCCAGCCAGCTCCTGTCCCTGAGTTACAGGTCTCCCTCCTGGGAAGGCGTCTCTCAAGGACGCTCCAGTGACGGCTATGTCTGCTCTCGTGTGGCTTTCAGAGTCGCACGCGTCATTATACACGTCTCATCAGGTTATTTCTTCTCCGACCATGAGGCGTTCTTGCCAACAAAAATTCCCCGTTACCCAATGCATTTATACTTTAACCAACAGTGACAGGCTAATTTCCTAAACTTACAAAGATCCGATCACATTCTGTAACATACTACACAAGTCAGATTGGAAAACTAGATGTCAAGAAGAGAGAGAAATGTTCATAAATTCAGAGAACAATAGACAGCAATAGATTTAAAAAAAAAAAAACCTAATGAGAGTTGTAAAGAATTTCTAAGGGTCAATACGATTTTATGGCTCTGTCCCGCAGAAAACTGAGAAGTTCAACCTTTGGTCTAGAAATCGTTTCGAACAAGCCTTTCGCTCAGGGCTGTTTCTGTTATATAAGTCCCACGGGGAAACTCCCTTGGAACGACTGTCACTTGGGCCATTTCTATGGCTGTCTAACCCATCCTCCAGTCGAAGCCACTGGCCCCTGGAGTGTCTCTCTGTAAAGAATATGTGTGGTTGTGTGTAGGGGCCACCCGGAGGATCCATAGGACCTCTTCCTCTCAAGCTCCTTAATTCAGCACCTCCATGGTCCATGTTAGGTTGCAGGCAAGGCTTCCGGTGGTTGAGAACTGGGTGTGTCTTCGGGACCCCGTGCAGCCCACCACGGCAGGTCCCAGTGAGAGGATCATCGTGAGGGGAATACAAAGCAAAGCATCGGTAGTTCAGGAAACGCAAAAGGATTTGACGTTAAAAACAGACAAGAGAGCTCCGGCCGTCAGTGCGCGCCCTTATGATTATGATGGGAGGGGGCTGTGCAAACCCTTATGATTATGACGGGAGGGGGCTGTGCAAACCCTTATGATTATGACAGGAGGGGGCTGTGCGAGCCCTTATGATTATGACGGGAGGGGGCTGTGCAAACCCTTATGATCATGACGGGAGGGGGCTGTGCGAGCCCTTATGATTATGACAGGGGGGGCTGGCCCGTTACGGAGGCTACGGGGACCACAATGACGGTCTGCGTGTTCGGGATGAATCCAGCTCTGGAAGATGAACCACTCGCACCGGTGCTTTGAGACTAAAGGCCAGAAGCCTAGATGGTCACGCGAATCCGCCTTCACGGTTCGACCCTGATGTGCATTAACGTGTATTCAAAGGAACGGCAACATTTTGAGCAAGACGGTGACATGAATAAGGTCCAATAATTATGCCGACAGTTTTGCGTACTGATTATTTAGCGTCAATCTGTCCACTAGTCAATGCCATATTGAAAATTATTCTTTTTTTTCTGTCAGCCGTAACAACAGGAAGTCTTACTGTTAGTCTTAAAAATATAGAAACATTGACAGTGTCATGGAGGAAACGAAAAACTGTCAAACAGGTTCTCCGCCAGGAATGGAAACTTCAAAGAAATGCCTTAGCCATTATAATTCTTTATGTTCCAAGATACATAAATACCGAAAAGCAATTAAAACATTTAGAAATATTCGAGATTTTGATGTAGCACCAGCTCTAAAGTTAAAGCAAAAACCAGCCTTTGTCACTGCGAGATTCGATTTGATTGCTTGGCTAGCATTGCTTTAAAAACAAAAATCATTCATAGCTTTGCTCCAGTTAAAATTTCTATTTTCTCCCACGGCGAAATTGTCTTGTGTACATAATTGATCAAAGTAGATGCAAACTTTTGCTTTCAAAGCCATGTAGATATCCACAAGACATTTACCAAGAAATATGTATTTCTGCATTGTTAAGGTGAATTTTTAAATTTGTATGGTGCTTCAGGATCATTTAGCTACTGCTTTCTCTTTTGTTTCAATAATACGTTAATTCAAAACAGTATCAAATATTATGATTTCCCAAGAAACGTGTAAACGCTTAACACCTGAGAACCCAGGAGCTAACGGAATTTACTTCCAAAATCAACGCAAGCCAGCTATTGTGGTTACGTAATCCACCTAACAGCATGGCTGGTCTTTTTGGTTTTTGGTTTTTGGTTTTTTCTTGCTTGTTTTGGAGAAAACGCACCTACAGCTGGCTGCCCCCTTAAAGTCTCTCCATTCTTAGAACACAGTGGGGTGACTGACTTTTAGCTTCTTTTAATTTAAAGGTCGCCGTATACTATCCCACCGACCTTCTTTCAAAAGCTGGCCTTCGGGACACGAATCCTCGTTTGGCGTAATGAGGGCGCACGGCTGCCCGCCACCGGGAGCGCGGCCCCTACAGTGTCCTCGTTAAAAAAAAAGGGGGGGGGGGCTCAGGATCCACCCTACGAAGCCTTCAGATAATTTATAGGGTACGGGAACTTCAAAGAGTGGAGAGACACACCCAGTGTACCCACGAGGACAGCCGACGGGCCCGCTCTGTTGAGCCAACGTCACCGACAGGTGAGGAGAAGCCAGCTGAGCCAGGACTAAGATGTCCCCTGCAGTGTCCCCCAGCGCCCTCTACCGACGAAGCTTGACAGGGAGCCAGCTGACCAGGGTTACAGATGGGGCCCAGGTCCCAGCCGGGGGCCGGGGCTCGGCGCTGAGCTGGGATGGACCGGGCCGTGCCCTGGGACTCTTAAACCTCACCGCTTCCAGGAGGCAGCCCTGCTCCGTGCCACCTCGGGCCAAACGCCTTTTCTTTCTCCTTTATATTCTAATGCGACTGATTTGCTGAGTTACCTATCACTTCGCTATGCTTACAGGGCTTTGAGAATAAAACCTGTTATTTTTCCTTTCTTTTTCTTTCTTTTCTTTTTTTTTTTTTTTTTGCAAATATGCAACTTCTATCCACAGCAAAGCGCGCAGAGCGAGCACCCAGGAACCACGCATAAGTGCGAAGCGTAATGGAGAGCCGGCGGTGTTTAATGTCTGCTCCTTGGTGAGTGTGCGAAGCTCTTTTCCTTGCCATATAAACTGGGGAAAGCATCTACTAAAACAAAAGTGATTTTTAAGTGAATATGTTTTAAATGTTTCAATTTTATCTATCTCAAGCAACAACGTTAAAAAAAAAAAATTCTCACTCATTATTTTCCAGAATTTTAATGAACCAGAACCTAGCGGGTTTGGGGATGAAATCTCACCAACACATCAGCTTAAATAAAATCAGCACAAACGTGGGTCACACGTGATACGGGAGGCGGAACCCAGCGTGGTTCACGCTTCTCCACGCCCCATTCCTCACGTGCCCGCGCCGACCGGCACGCGGCACAGCCCTGCGGCTCGGCTCGGCTCCCTCACCCTGCCCCCCCGGCTTCCTCTGTGACTGCGGGGCTCTCGGGGCTGGGGCCACCCCTCCCCCTGGTGCCCTGCTGCACCCTGAGGGGTGTACATTCCCCTTGGAACGTCCCGGTGACTCGGTCCACCACGCCCGGGTCCCCACCGGCACCTTTGCTTCCTCGCGGTGCCCCGGGCCCCCGCCCCCCCGGCCCGCGTTCTTCCAGAAGCCCAGGTGTCTGGGCTGCATGGCTCACAGCCAATGTGACTTGCAAAGCTCATCGTAAGTGCAACAGAATAGCAATTAGCTTCAGAGCTGCTTTACGAGGACGAGAGAAGTGTGCGGGGCGGCCCCCTGCAGCGACAGACCCGCTATGCGGTGAGCCCTGGGCCGGCGGCCGCTCAGTCCTGAGGTGGAGACCGATTTAAGAGCCAAGCCAAGCCCGTCTGAGGCTCAAATCTTTCATTTCAGTGTGAGAATGTTGGTAACTTATCTGCCAGCTCCACCAAGCACATGGGAATACTGTACGTCCCCGAGTGCCGAGTCCCGCTGGCCCCACGCTCTGTGAATCCAGGAATTTTTTTTTAAGTGATTTTTTTATGTAACCGAGATCGTGCCAGCTCTAAAGCTCCCATTTTACTAATAGCTGAAAACTCAATTTAGTCTAATCTGGTACACTTTGTCCGCTTCCACAACTCTTTATTCAGATTCGAGTATCATTATCTCAATCACTGTCCAATTCAAAACCTCCTTCGCTCCGATTTCCTGCCCCTCGCAAGTGCCTCCTCCTGCGCCTCCTCCCATCACGGGGGTTCTGGGGCTCGCGGGGAGCGGGGCGGCTGTCCGTGGCTGGCCCCAGAGCAGCAGGGCCGGCCGCCTCTCCCGCCCTTGCCGCCCTCTGCCGCCCGCGGTGGCCGCTGCCATCACCAGGTGGCAAGGCTGCGGTGACAGCGGCAAAGCAGCGATGTCCGAGGCAGAGTCCCAGCCTCGGCTTGAGCCGGTCCCACACCCGTGTGCTCTGATGTGCGAGCGAGGTCTCGGCCGGCACTGGGGCTCCCCCCGGCCGGTGCCAGCCTCCCCCACACCGCTCGCTTGCACGTGCAGGTGAGTGTCCACGAACACGCCGGCCGGCAGGGCCTTGCCTCCAGCTCTCGGATGCCTCCTGCGCGCCTCCACCTTCAGGTGAGGGTCGGAAGTCTGTTTATTCGCTCTTCTCAGAAGCACCCATCAAGCTCCTCCGGGCCTTCGACGAGGACACGCCGCCCCGTCCGCGGCTCCCCCGCCGTCCGCCCCCACCGTCCTTCCTTCCAAATGGACTCGTGTTTTACGTCTCGTCCTCCAGCAAAGTGAAACAGACGAGATGCCACATTTCCACATTTCCCCAAGCGTTCGGTGATGGCAGAGGTGGCTCTGGCTCCCAGCCCAGTGAGTCCCATGAGAGCTAGCGTGGGTCAAAGGACAAGCGGACTCTTCACAGCCACGAGCCTCGCTCGGGAATAACAGGACCCCGGCCAATGCCATGTGAAAAGGCGAAACGCCGCCAGCGTCGCGGGTGAAAATGTGAGTAATTCGGCTGCTTAGATGCCAGATGACTCTGAGCTCCACGTGCATTTGTTAGCGGGGTCGTGGACCAGAACGACGGTTTGGGATCTGCTCGTAGCCAGCGGCCCAGACATCTTTACGCCATCTTTATAATGTGCGTGTGTGTGTGGTGAATTTATGCGCTTTCCTGAGATACGGGTAAAGGAGACGACCATGGGTTCAGGAGTGGAGTTGAGGTCTCGACGTTAGTCCCCAAAATGAGCTGAGAAGATGCAAGGACAGTAGCCGAGGGGGCCGTGTTCAGGTGGGGTGAGGGAGCCACACGGCAGAGGGACATGGCCTCCGCCTCCCCTACTGGACGGCGATCCAGCGAGCTCCCTGCGTTGAGATACAGACAGCCGAGCATCGTTTTGCCGGATGGACCACCACAAGGTTAATGAAAGTGGCCGGAGATGCTGCCAGGCGGACCGGCTTTGTCTCCTTTAGGTCACGGCAGGTCACCCAGTTTCCCTGCTGGGAGCAGGAGCCTTTCAATGCCAGGGAAAATATATAAACGAGTGAACGGCTGGAAATAACCGAGATATGCCATTCGGCCACCTCCCAAACGAAGGCTGACCCTTGCTAGCCCACCTATGGCGATGCTTTCTTACCGCTACGTGAGCGTGCGTTCTATGTGGCGAGATGTCTCGCGCTTTCTAATTCCACGCGTGTCGCTTCTTATAGACAGCGGTATGTGTAATTTTTATTATGCCCTGTTCAATTTAGGTGCTGATTGACCCTATTATGGGTTGCAGGA
>NW_011889525.1:48440-50711 GCF_000151845.1 Pteropus vampyrus | reverse complement strand
TCGTCTCTTAAGCAGACGACGCCGACGGCAGCTCCCACCGGGCAGCGGTGTCCCCGGCGGACTCTCGGGAGGCAGGTGGGACCCAGACCACGCCCAGGAGCCAGTCTCTGGGACGGCCTGGAGCGCGAGGTACACGTGCCCATGTCCGCATTGTCAGAAGGAGGCATACGTAGAGTAGGTAAGACTCATAGAATATTGTCACTACATTGTACCTGAATGTGGTCACTTTAGCTTCTATTGAGCTCCGTCTCTCCACCTTCTTCAAACCTGAATTTACGTGTGGTGGACGCTGGGCCCCCCACGACAAACAGCCCCCACGGGCTCCGCTGCGTTCAGAACCACCGACTCCTTAGCCGAGCCCACACATGCTCTGTAAGGGACCACGCGCATCCCGCAGAGTCGCAGGTGCCTCCTCTCGGCTCCCGCGGCTGAGCCTCGGGCAGGGGTGGGGCTCGGACGAGGTGATGCAGTGGTCACTGGAAGGAGCTGTGTCATCTGTGTTTATCTTTCTCCTAATTGGATTTTTATTTGCCTTTAAATTTTAATGGTCCCGATTTATGTGTATTTCACTTTATAACGCTCCTCCAATCTTTTGTGGAAGAGGCTATAATATACAGATTCCTTAAAACAGATCGTCCGGTAATGCGCATCTATGTGGACAGACGAAGGGGACGAAAGTGAGCCGATGCGGCAGCCTCCTCTGCAAACACCTGACTCACCTGGCGAGGGGTAAGCGCGGACGTGCTGCTTCGCTAGCCTGCCCCGCCCCCTCACCCCACCCCACGGGAGGCTCCTAGAAAACGCTCAACCAAGCTCAGATTGGCTCTGCCTCTGACCATCTGGGCATAAAATGGAGCTGGATTTAATTTTGTGCAAAATCAATAGAAACGGCACCCAAATGTTTATGAAACTCTCATTGATTGTTGTGGAAATCAAATATTACCATGTTTAAAGTCATCATATCAGAACTGAAATATCAATTCCTAGAGTAATTTGAAATCTCATTTCGTATGACAGGATTCGGACATATACTTGTTTAATTTATTTTCAATTAAGTTATTATATAATTGAATCTCACCAGAACTATTGGATTATGTCACAGTTGAATACACTGAAAGGGCTTATGTTATCTTTTTGTTTAAAATCGGGAGAAAACCAATCTAAATGGATTTCCCTATTGCTCTACTTTATTATCGAGTGTATGAGAAAATCACCCTGGCACGAAGAAACACGAAACGTTCTTCACAGAACTAAATAAGAAATTAATCCTCCTGTGACTCCGTCCATTCATATTATCCATAACTGGCTCCGTGCTCCTGTTTGAAGCTCAGTTAATCGTCAATCGTCATCAAATAATAAGGTTCTAGCTGCGTTTTCAATGCAGACGCGTAAGTCGATTTTCCAGATGTCAGGCCCTGGTTGTCGACTTGGGCGGAGTCACCACATGAGTGACTTTTCTGCGCACGACCCCGGCTGAGTTCCGGGCTCCTGGGCCTGTTACCATCCCGCAGTCATCAGACCGACCGGCACGGCTTGGGTGCCAGACACTGCTTTTGGCATCAGAAATGAAAGGGTGAAAATGCTTCGCTTCCTGTTGCAGAGAGCTTATGCCATGGGATGGATGAAGGCATTCGGGGGAGTGGTCGCATATGACACAGCGTGCAATGTCACAGAGGTCTGAGCAAGGGGTCGGCGAAGCACGGAGGAGATGCACAGAAATAGTGAAAATACTGGGGCCGGCTCTAGCTACTTCTGCTTAGAGAATGGCAGCGTTTCCTCCGATAAAGAAGACAACTTCAGACGCGGTTCGAGGCCACCAGAGCAGGCGGCTGGCGCCAGAGGCGGGGGGCGGGTCACCGGCGCCCTCCCCGTCAGGCCGGCTAGTGGCCTCGCGCTTCGCCCGCAGTCGAGGGCGCTACGGACGTCGTGGAGGCCGCGGAAGCGTGTTGGTGGACGGTTCCAGCCGGAAGAGGAAACCGGATCGCAGACCCGGCGCCCGGTGTCACTTAGGACAGTAGCCTGGCCAAGAGGTAACGAGGGACTTAGAACAGGGGACTCGCGAAGGGAGAAGGCGCGTCACTTTCTGGCGACACTAGTCTTCGAACACTTTGAAAAACGGCTTTTATAAAGTGGCCTTTGTTTCTCTAACGCCGAAGTGGCGTTTATTCCACGATCACGTGTGCGGACCCGGGGGGTGACACCAGGCGGTCAGCAGCCCCCACGCCTCCTGCACCCGTGGACGTCCACCATCGCGAGGCTCGTCGGCCCTAC
>NW_011889525.1:43019-48390 GCF_000151845.1 Pteropus vampyrus | reverse complement strand
GAGCTTATGCCATGGGATGGATGAAGGCATTCGGGGGAGTGGTCGCATATGACACAGCGTGCAATGTCACAGAGGTCTGAGCAAGGGGTCGGCGAAGCACGGAGGAGATGCACAGAAATAGTGAAAATACTGGGGCCGGCTCTAGCTACTTCTGCTTAGAGAATGGCAGCGTTTCCTCCGATAAAGAAGACAACTTCAGACGCGGTTCGAGGCCACCAGAGCAGGCGGCTGGCGCCAGAGGCGGGGGGCGGGTCACCGGCGCCCTCCCCGTCAGGCCGGCTAGTGGCCTCGCGCTTCGCCCGCAGTCGAGGGCGCTACGGACGTCGTGGAGGCCGCGGAAGCGTGTTGGTGGACGGTTCCAGCCGGAAGAGGAAACCGGATCGCAGACCCAGCGCCCGGTGTCACTTAGGACAGTAGCCTGGCCAAGAGGTAACGAGGGACTTAGAACAGGGGACTCGTGAAGGGAGAAGGCGCGTCACTTTCTGGCGACACTAGTCTTCGAACACTTTGAAAAACGGCTTTTATAAAGTGGCCTTTGTTTCTCTAACGCCAAAGTGGCGTTTATTCCATGATCGCGTGTGCGGACCCGGGGGGTGACACCAGGCGGTCAGCAGCCCCCACGCCTCCTGCACCCGTGGACGTCCACCATCGCGAGGCTCGTCGGCCCTACAGGTGGACAAGGCGTCAGCTTGTTCCGTCGCCTCCTCAGTGAAGCCACTTTGAAAACCGGCATAATTCGTGGGAAACATGTCAGGTCATCGGAAGGTTCTGGTGAGTTGGTCAAGTGCAAAATTAGTTTGCGGTGAGGAAAATCGCTCAGCGTTAAGCGCAGAAAACAGTCCGTTGCTCACGGCCTGGAAGGGGACAGGGGCGTGTTCAGAAGATCGGCTGGGAAGTCCAACGCGGTGATGATTACCGTGACGGGGGTGAGGTGGAGAGACTCGAGAACGAACGGCAGACCCTGAGGACCGGGGTCCTCGGTACGCCCCACCCCAAGGGGGCAAGGTGACAGAGTGCTACCCCAAGCTGACAAGGGGCCAGGCGGGGCCCCGGGGCAAAAGGCGGGAAGAGGCCGAGGGACGGAGCCACTGCTGAACCCAACTGTGGGAAGGGAGGGAGGGAAACAGGCCCAGCCAGCTCTCGGCCACACCGGCTGCAGGAGGGAGCAGGTGACGCCGAGCGTGGGTGACGCCGCCCTGCGGGCCGCAGATGGGGGGCGGGGCACGGGCGAAGGCGTGGGCTGGCGGGGACAGGTGGCCGGTGCTGCTTTGTAAACTGTCAGCCGCTGGCCGAGCACCCCGCTTTCCAGTCCTGCGTTTTCCAAAAACATGTGAGGCGCACGTGGGCTTCCCTCTGCCCCGTCTGCACCCCGTACCCCACTTTGCCTTCCAGAGGCCGGCTTTGGCCTTGCTCCTGCGCCAAGCCTCCCCCGAGAGCCAGTTCCCCAGTTAGGGCTAATTACCCTCGTGCTCTGTTTATACGTCCAATTAAGCTATTTAATGCGCAGAAGTCTGCTTCTGACATTCCTTAGATGTTTTAATGAACAAATAGAATAAGAAAGAAAAACAACCCACGGCCTCGATAAATTATCCTGCGAAAGGTAAGCCGCCGAAGCGAATTTCCGGGATCAAAGAACCTGGCCATGGAGAGACAGTCAAGCGGTTCCTTAACCGCGCTCAATTTCGTCACCGTCTCTCCTGTCCAGCCCCCTCTGTTAATTAATTATCGACGCATGGCGAACACACAGGACAGCTTTGCTTCCAGGTCGACCCAGAGAAGGTCTTCGGCAAGGGGGCGGGGGCGGGGGGCGGGCGTGTGCAAACAGCCGTGACCCCGAGCTCTGCCTCTGCCGCCGAAACGCCTCGGAGCCGCGTGGATTCCTGCGTAACAGGTGCCTCGCCTCAGCCAGCTTTCCAGAATCACAGACTTTTTCCAAAACAAGCCATCTGCTTAGGATTCCTGATCTTCAGAGCAGCCGCTAATGCGAAACAGCCCTTACAGCACACTGGGTAGAGTAGCCCTGCCTGCTGCCCACCCCCACTTCCTGGGGGACCCCGGGCTTGTCTCCTCGAACACACGGGACCCGACACCGTAATTGTGAGGCACGGCTTTTAATCGAGCACACGCGTGTGGCCCCGGGGTAGAGGGTCATAAACAAGGAACGAGGCAGAACCGAGAGAGCCGGACGGGTCACCTGAGATTCCTCACCCGGCTGTTCCCCGAGGAAGCAGAGGCGGAGGGCTCGGGGTGGGGCCGCCCCGCTGAGCGGCCGGTGCAGTGGACCACGAGGCCAGTGCAGGCGACGGGGGCTCTGGAGACCTCGGACCCCACGCGGCTGCACTGTGAAGTGGGGTTGCATGTCATCCAGAGCACGCTTCTGAGGGCGCAAACAGCTAATAAGCATGAAAGTGATTTGTGGACCGCGATGGCTTTATAAGGATTATTTCTGATATCTAAGGGACCTGGCACTTAGTTTATCGGTCACAGCCACGTGCCGATATGGGGAAGAGATGACCACTCGCTCTCGAACATTCAGTGGCTAAAAGAAACGAAGACAGACCCGAGACACACACGTGGCTTTGCGTGGGGGTCAGCGGCGCCTCCGACCCCTGCCGGGGCCGCCGAGGGTGCCAGGAGGGTCCCGCCGCTCGGAGGGCGAGAGCCTGGCCAAGCCCGGCGATCTTCCTTCTCGAGCCCGTCGCCGCCGAGCTGCGCACGGCGGAGCCCCGGACTTTGTGCACTTCTGCCCTTTCTTCTCGTTTTGGGGAGCAAGCCAGAAATCCTTCCTGAGTCCGCCGGTCCTCCGCCCCGAGCGCGGCCGCCCCAGTGCGGGCGCCATGGTGCCCGGTCCAGACTGTGGGTTCGCGTCCCTCTTCCCGTCTATTTCCTCGTCTCAAAACCGTTCGTAAAGCGTCGCAGGCGACGGACGCCCAGCCTCAGAGCGCCCGGCCCCGCGCCCCCCGCCGGACCCCGCTGCTCGCGGCCGGCTTCCGCCTCCCCGTACGGGCTCGGCTTTCGCCGTTTGGGGGCTGGGATTTTGTGGCCCACCGAGAGCAAACGGGGAGCGTCGCAAAGTGAGACCTTTGCTAAGGCGAGCGACCACTGCCCGTCCCCCAAGACCGAAGGCGCAGCTGTCCCCGCTCGTCCTCTCCACACTGCGGCTCACGGGGTCTGTGGTTCCTGCACGACTCATCCTACGGGAAAGCGAAACGACCTCTGCGACCTTCTCTCCGTCTCCGTCCGGGAGCCATGTCCGTCACGCTGCTCCAACGTCACGTTAAGCCCAGGTCCGGGGACAGTGGTCTCCACGCACGGCAAGGCCCTTGCTCCCAGCCTTCCGGACACGGGGGGCGTCCGCGAATACGCAGGCGGCTCGTGCGACACCCCCCCGCCCGGGCGTGTCTGTCGTCCCCTGGGGCCTCCCCGTCCAGCTGCCCCCCTCACTTCGACGGCGGACACGCCGACGAGCTGCACCTCTGCCTCGTCCACATGTGCGGAGCGGGGGTTCCCGCCGCTGAGGCCCCCGCAGCAATGTCCTCTGTCCCTGAGGACCCTCGAGCGTCTTCTGACACGTGCGCCGACTCCGGGGCGAGACGCACGCGGCGTGGATCCCTCCAGCCATTGTTTCTTCCAGTCATGAAATGTGCAAAAGCGGATGATAAATTTTCTCGGCTTCAATATATTTCCCTGACAGAAAAAGCACTAAAAGGGAATTAAAGTTTCATAAAACCTCTAATAGGCACTGTACATATTTCCCTGTCAGATAAGCTGTTTTTAGTTAAGACTCGCAGGATATTCCATTTCGATCAGCGGAAATTTAAATACAATGGTGCCGATCCCTGCTCCCCGTCCAGCCAGGCTTCTGGGGGCCTGCGGAATCGTGCCCAGCTCCTTCTCAGCAGAACGATGAGGACGATGTCGTTTACGGGAGTGAGAGTGAGCGCCGCGTTCTCGCCCGCGTCTCTGGACCGGAAGATAAAATAATAGCATTAAATCACATCCTGTCACCTTAAATCAAGACCTTTAAATGTGAAATCCTGTTGTCAGGGGACGGGGAAGCCGCTCCGTGGACGATTTCAACACGCTGCAGAAAGCACGGAAAAGAGCAAATGCCGGCGACAGGAGACGGACTTTCCGCTCACCGGCCAGCTCGGCTCTGAGTCCCAGTCATCGAGTTCGCTGGACTCTCGAGACACGGAATGCCACCTCCAGCTTTGTTTTTATGTCACTTTTTCTGTTAATTTAACAGAAAATGTATTTATTTGTCAGATTTTTTATTTTGTTTTTCTGTCAATTTCACAGCAAAGACTGGCGGTGCGATGTGGGGGACGAGGACCCCCGTTCGAGGACGAGGACCCCCGTTCGAGGACGAGGACCCCCGTTCGGCGTTGAGCCCAGCCTCCTCCCGCAGCCGCGGCTGCGACGTGCTGCGGCTGAAACCGCCCGCCCCCGAGCCGCCTGTGCGACGGTGCCCGGCTGGGGACGTGGAGCGAAGCGAGGCCTGAGAAGTCACCACCGCAAACGGGCACTGGCCGTCCAGACGAGCCAGCCGCGCCGAGTCTCCGCGCTCAGACCGGGCGAAACACTCCAGCGAAAACTCGCCCACAGCCCTGCGTTTCAGACACGACCACTCAGCCTGCTGAGACCAAGCCCCCCGACCCGTCTCCTGATTCTGCTGGTCTGTCCCTTCCAGGCTGGGTTCTGGCCGGGTGCCGGCTGGGTTCTGGCCTGGTTCTGGCTGGGTCCTGGCTGGGTTCTGGCCGGGTCCTGGCTGGGTTCTGGCCTCGTTCTGGCTGGGTCTTGGCCTGGTTCTAGCTGGATCCTGGCTGGGTTCTGGCCAGGTCCTGGCCAGGTCCTGGTCTGGTTCTGGCTGGATCCTGGCTGGGTCCTGGCTGGGTCCTGGCCAGATCCTGGCCTGGTTCTGGCCGGGTTCTGACCTGGTCCTGGCCGGGTTCTGGCCTGGCCCCGGCCTGGTCCTGGCGCTTGCCCTCGGCCCTGGCGGTGCGCTCCAGAGGCCGCCTGCGGGAACGCCGGACGACCGACTGGGTCACGATGCCCCCAGGTGGTACCAGCGCCAAACAGAAGTATCACCGGCCAATAACTCTTTACATCACGATTTTCCGATTAAACCGCCAATGTGTTTTCTGCCTCCTACCTGAACCCCGAATATTAAACTCCCTAAAATAGCACTTTTCGAACGGAAACTTATTTCTACGATTTACTGGCAGCCGCTCTGTATCTCTTATTGTGTCGGCCGCTGACCGCTGACCTCTGGACCGGGTTTGGGCCGGGCCCATTCCGAGGCCTCACAGCACGCTGCGCGGTGGCTCCTGGGCCAGCACGATGGCTTTGCTCAGCTCTTCGCTCCCGG
>NW_011889525.1:41256-42969 GCF_000151845.1 Pteropus vampyrus | reverse complement strand
GAAACCGCCCGCCCCCGAGCCGCCTGTGCGACGGCGCCCGGCTGGGGACGTGGAGCGAAGCGAGGCCTGAGAAGTCACCACCGCAAACCGGCACTGGCCGTCCAGACGAGCCGGCCGCGCCGAGTCTCCGCGCTCAGACCGGGCGAAACGCTCCAGCGAAAACTCGCCCACAGCCCTGCGTTTCAGACACGTCCACTCAGCCTGCTGAGACCAAGCCCGCCGACCGGACTCCTGATTCTGCTGGTCTGTCCCTTCCAAGCTTGGTTCTGGCCGGGTGCCGGCTGGATCCTGGCTGGATCCTGGCTGGGTCCTGGCCAGGTTCTGGCTGGATCCTGGCTGGGTCCTGGCCGGGTTCTGGCTGGATCCTGGCTGGGTCCTGGACTGGTCCTGGCCAGGTTTTGGACTGCTTCTGGCTGGGTCCTGGCTGGGTCCTGGCCGGGTTCTGGCTGGATCCTGGCTGGGTCCTGGCCGGGTTCTGGCTGGGTCCTGGCTGGGTTCTGGCCTGGCCCCGGCCTGGTCCTGGCGCTTGCCCTCGGCCCTGGCGGTGCGCTCCAGACGCCCGTCTGTCTCGTGGTGACCCGGTTCTCATGGTGGCTCTTTCTGCCCTAACTTCGCTTGACTCCAGCTATGGCCCTCGGGGTTCGGCCAGGGAGGCCGCTGGGCTTCCGGCCACGGCTGCCACACCGTCTGAAGAGGCCGCGTCCCCGTCACTGGGAGGATTTCACGGCGTCGGGTACCGCTGGGCAGCGGCAGCTTGCTTTCCCCGAACCCCAAGTCCGACCCCGCTCACCCTGCTGCTCCCCTGGAGCGGGGCCTGTCATGGTTTCTCTGTGGTGACCGCAGGACGCGGTGATGGCACCCCAGGGTGACCCCTTCGGCACGCTCCCCATCACTCCAGCAAGGGGCCTCCAGGCCCCGCCCGACCCGCGTCCATGGCCCCTGACGGTGACCGGTGACCGGTGACCGGAGCTCACGGGCGCCCGCAGACCGCTTTGCACACAGCAGCCGGCGCACCCGCCCCGCTCTCCGGCCTCCCGCAGCCTGTGCCCGCGCGGCCGAGGCGACCGCGGCTTCTGCACCAGCTCCGGGCCCCACCCGCGCCCCTCCCCCGGTCTCCCCTTGAGCTCCAGGGTCTTCGTGAAGCTCTCCGTCATCCCCTCTCCCCTGGCGAGCCAGAGGCCGCCTGCAGGAACGCCGGACGACCGACTGGGTCACGATGCCCGCAGGTGGTACCAGCGCCAAACAGAAGTATCACCGGCCAATAACTCTTTACATCACGATTTCCCGATTAAACCGCCAATGTGTTTTCTGCCTCCTGCCTGAACCCCGAATATTAAACTCCCTAAAATAGCACTTTACGAACGGAAACTTATTTCTACGATTTACTGGCAGCCGCTCTGTATCTCTTATTGTGTCGGCCGCTGACCGCTGACCTCTGGACCGGGTTTGGGCCGGGCCCATTCCGAGGCCTCACAGCACGCTGCGCGGTGGCTCCTTGGCCAGCACGATGGCTTTGCTCAGCTCTTCGCTCCCAGGCCCAGTCGGGATTTCTGGTTCGGTGGCCGGCCCTGCTTTCTCCTCGGCTCAAGAAACGATGCTTGTAATGGAGCAGCCCCCGAACAGTGCCCGCCGCGTGTCCCCCTCCCCCGAGCCTGCAACAGGCTCACCCCTCTTCCCGATAATGGAAGAGTCCGGGTGACACTAATCTTAACA
>NW_011889525.1:35919-40061 GCF_000151845.1 Pteropus vampyrus | reverse complement strand
AACAGTGCCCGCCGCGTGTCCCCCTCCCCCGAGCCTGCAACAGGCTCACCCCTCTTCCCGATAATGGAAGAGTCCGGGTGACACTAATCTTAACATTCACAGTAACGAGAGGAACAGTGTTTGCCGAAAGCTTACGCTTTGGTCAGGCGCTGTGCCAAACACGTTTCATTGAGTTTCCACAATAGTCCTTCCCCTTTGGTCCTATTCCAGGCCTCACAGACATTATATCCATTATACCCACATTATAAACGGTAAAACCGAGGCTGGGAGACACTGAACGACCCGGCCCGGACAGAGCCCCTGAGAAGCGGCAGACCTCAGGCACGAGGACCACGGAGAACTTCGAGATCGAGTGCTTGTTATTTAGCTCGCGGTGTTCCAACCGTGGTCAGAATTTCAGTTCCCTCTGGTTTTCAAAAACCTGGTATTTTTCGGTGAATACTCTGTAACTACTGAATTTATTCATAGCTCATGGGACTTAAGTGAATGTCACTGCTTGAAACATCCCTGTCGCAGTGGCATTTGATTTTGTCATCATTACAAAGACAATAAAAATGACTCGAACGTGTGTGAGCCCGATGTGATCAATTTACGCAATGTCAGTGACTGCAAATGTTTTGCCCCGTTGACCCCGGGGACTAAATCTGGGTGACAGAGAGATCACTGCCCACGGTTTCAGTTCCATTTAATTAGTTAGACCAGAGTCTGTCATTAAAATGATGATTTGTTCTTCAAAGTATAGTTCATAAGCTCATGCCTGGAGAATATTTAATCAATTTTAAAATTACTTATTGCTGTACGGGTGGATCGAATGAGTAAATCACTCTAAAATATAATGATTCAGGGATATCATTAAATGTAGAGAAATTGGGAGGTGGTACCAGCAAATAGACCATAAATGCGATTCATTAGCTTTTATCCACAAAGCGTGCAGTTTAATTTCTGTTAGATCAGGTAGCGCTGTGTGAGAGTTCACTCTCCTTGCCAAGTCTGATTTAGGATAAATTAAGATTCCTGCTTAATTTAGGAAAAACCCTGAGATATGACGAAAAGAAGGGGTGAAAGGAAACCCCTTCCTCCGAGGGGTCCGGGTCGACTGTCTGCAAACACACTGTGAGGTGGGCGTCGTGGGGTGGGGCGCACGTGTGGAAACGCGGAACGTCCGTCACACGAACGTAAACGGGCAGCGCGGATGTGCGGCCGTGTCTCCAGCTCCGGGATTCCTGCCACCTCGGCCCCGCACCGGCAACCGCCTGCGGCTTCTCAACGCCCCTCACGTGACATGGTCTAAAACCTCGAGACCTCTGTGTTTCTTCTATAAGTCGGAAGGCAAAAACCCACCTTCTCGCCTTTTCGGCTTATATGATTTGTTCACAAAGGAGGAAGCCGGACAAGAAACGCTATAAACGCTCTGTTCGACAGAAAGAGATCTGTTCAATTCGTCATCACGGCATCTCAAATATTTTCTATTTTTAATTTGCACTCATTACATCTCCATTTTTAGGGTTTATAATTTTGTATTTTTAACAGCCGTGTGGAGGTATCGTTGATAAGCAAAGAACTGCGCGTATGCAACGTGCCCACTGTGACGTTCGGACATACGCGAACGCCTGTGACACCATCGTCGGACGCAGGATAACGCGCATCCCACACTACGCCGGTTCCTGGCGCGTCTTTGTCCGTTATTTTTAGATGGTTCGTTTCTTTGTTTTATGGTGAGAACGCACAACACGAGACCAGCGCACCGCACCGCACCGCACCGCACCGCACCGCACCGCACCGCACCGCACCGCACCGCACCGCACCGCACGGCACCGCACGGCTGACAAACCCTGAAGCGAACCCCGCCGTGGCGGGGGCTGTGGCACAGCGGGCGTCACGCGTGACCCTGAAACAGCGTTTCTTCCGCCGCTGTTGGCTGACGCGTCGGCAGCACCGCTCTGCTCTGCTTGGTCCGTGCACATGTCCCAGCCGCCTCCTCGTCGCTTCTCACTTATGTCACCGCCAAAAATCACACTTCTAAACACCGCCCCCCAAGCCTTGGTGCCGCGCTTCGCCTGCCATGCCTCGTCCACCTTTACCCGCCCCCCCACTGCGAAGTCGCCCCCAGGGCTGGGGCTCTGTCTGCCGAGCAGCGGCGCCCTTGGCGACCGGGTCTCCACGGCGACCAGACTGGACTTGGGGAGCACCGAGCCCCTTCCAGAGCCTTCTGCAAAGCCAGCGACGGACACGTTTCCTGGCACGCGGTAGCCGTGCCGGAGTCTGAGGAAGGACTGTGCGGGGAGCAGCTCTGTCCTGCCAACACCGGCCGGGGTGACGGTGACGCCGCAGCTCATGCTGGTCCCGGATCTTCCGGCTCATCCGGAAGATCTCTGCTCGAGTCTCCTCGGCCTGATCTCTTCCCCTGAAATGAGTTCACACCCAAAATGAAACACGAAAGGGTCACAGGTCTGTAGCCTCGACAATGAGCATGGAGATGTCTCAGGAGAAGGGACGAGCCAAGAGCCTGCAGCTCTCTTGAGGGTGTGTGTGTGTTTCTCTGTGTGTGTGTGTCTGTGTGTGTCTCTGTGTGTCTCTGTGTGTGTGTCTGTGTGTGTCTGTGTGTGTGTGTGTCTGTGTCTCTGTGTGTCTCTGTGTGTGTGTGTCTGTGTGTGTCTGTGTCTGAGTCTGTGTGTGTGTGTCTGTGTGTGCGTTTCTGTGTGTCTGCATGTGTCTATGTGTGTGTGTCTGTGTGTGTCTGTGTGTGTCTGTGTTTCATAACAAAACATACCAGAGACTTTGGGTGACACAATCGGGGCCCCTGGGAACTGTTAATAATCCCTTGCGACATTGAAGACTGGGCAGAATAAGCGAAAGAACCGTGAGGAGATATTAAATCAGTAACAACCACATTCGTAGGACATACGCTTTATTCTACATTCTAGCGAAAATCTCATTTTCGTCAGAAGTTTTTTGTTACTGTAGGGCAAATACAAATCTTAGAAGAAATTTCAAGAATGTCCCAGTGGAAAGCACAGGGGGGGCCGCCCTGCGTTCTTCTCAGAAAGTTTCCTTTAGAAAATGGGATTGCAAATCCTTTCCCTGCCCCTGTGAGATCTCTGTGAACCTTTCTAAAAGCTTAAATAAGCTTCTCTCCAGTTTTACAATCAAGAAATGCTTTTCCGTGGGGCCTGGGCGGTATCTCGTTGCAATGTAAACACCAAGGCAGTGGCTCTCCACCCCCTTCTGAGGGGGACTGGAATTTAACTTAGGTTTAACTTAGGTGCCTGGCTCCAGGTTGTAAAAGTACCTGCTTGTCACAGAAACATGAGAAGTTCTGTTTTTCATCTGGATAAAGGCAATTAGCCAACCCAGATGGCGAACCTTAACTGCCAGGTGGATTTAGGATGCAGCATGAGCGATAACGGGGACTGCCATCATCCCTTCCCTGGGGTTTCGTGAGCGGGTTTCTTCCTGTGTGTGATGCGATGCACACGGGTCGGCTTTAATGCTTATTCAACAGCAGAACTACTCTTTTCTGTGTGCGTGGAGGAATCCTGGATCGGCAGGAGATTTTGTTTTTAATTATCTGTGTCCCCACACAACCAGCAAACTCTAATCTTCCTGTATTTTAATAATCCAGGACTTATGAACATAACTCTTTATTTATTGAAAAAAAAAATAACAACCACTACCATGGAAAGAAACACTGATGTCACATTCTGTCTTTCCTGATGATGCGGTGAAGGGTGGTCCGCAGATCCCATGGCCCTGTCAGAGCGTGTGTTCTCTGGGTAGAAAGGATACGATGTGTGTCTTTGTGAAACGTGGATATACTTTGTGTCCAAGACTGGAAAACACCTGCCTTTCTTTTATACTTCTTTTCTTGTAGCAAATGTAAAATGTTAGAAGTAAAAATAGTCAAAATATTTAAATTTCCATTCTCCATTCAGGATGGTCAAAAACCATAATTTTGGTTCCTTGCAAAGAACAATTTTGCTTGAGAAGGAGACGCTAGTGTTACCAGCGTGCTGACTGCTTCCTCTGACTAATTCGAGAAGCCTTTGAACCCCCAGAGAGGTCTGTGGGCCCCGAGGCAGCATTTAACCCACAGTAAACCCACCTGCTACGCAGTGCTGTGACAAAGTGCTCTAACCCATCAG
>NW_011889525.1:34022-34599 GCF_000151845.1 Pteropus vampyrus | reverse complement strand
TGAGTGGGTCACCACCCCGTCAGGTGCCCAAACCGGAAACACAGCGTCCTCGCGGACTCGTCCTCTTCCTCACTGCTTCCACCCGATCGACCGCCGAGTCCTGCGAGGTCCACCTTCCAAACGTGGACTCTCTGACCCCACATCTCTCCGTCCTAACGACCCCAGCTGCCCGCAGGAGACCGTCACCCCCAGCAACGGGGCCCCTGAAGGCCTCCCGGGTCAGCGCCAGTGGCCACACCCGCGGGTGAGCACCCCTTCTCCGTGGCTCCGGCTCCCCCACGCGGGTCCCCCATGCCAGTCCTCCAGAAGCCTCCCGCCCATGGGCTGGCCGCCTCTCGCACACCCAGGGCTGCCCGGCCCCAGAGACCAAGGCCCGAGCCGGCCGGGCGCCCCAGGGGGCGTGAGGAAGACCCTCAGCAGCTCAGGCGAGGGGACATCACAGCAGGCGGCAGCCCTGTCCTGCGCGTGGCTTTACCAGCCCCATCTGAGGGTCTGGTCTGTAACACCAGCAAAGTCCGCAGGGGATTCCGGTGACCGGTCTCCAAACCCCGTTAGGTGAAGAAAATTCGAGGAAGGC
>NW_011889525.1:18832-33376 GCF_000151845.1 Pteropus vampyrus | reverse complement strand
TGTTCTCTGATTGCACGTGTCTGGTGGGGAAGAGGGTCAGGACGGGTAAAAGTTCGCATGGGAAGCGTGTTTTCCGAGCCAGCTCGGCTAATTCCGCCCCTTTCACTAGATGGGAAGCTCCGGTAAATCGCCTCAACCGCACCTCCTCGTCTCTGAAAACCGAGCTGCCCGGCCACGTCTGCGACCGGATGTTTGTGAAGCTCCTAGAATAACCCTGGGACCGAACTCTGATTAGCACGAACCCAGCCGTGCTGGTCCCCGAGAGTCTGTGTGCCATGGCGGTGCCCCGCCCGTGGCAGGTGGATTCTTGTGTCCCAAGCGTTGTCCCACTGGGTTCTTAGAGCAAGGCATGGCCCTGTGGTGGCCTTAAACATCTCAGAATAAAATGCGTGTTTGCACTAACAATAATGCCAGAAATGGGCACATTCTGACTTATTTCGGAGACCTGAGATAAAGCAGTGTGTAAGGTGGGGAAAGCTAACCCTCATTCTTTAAACTATTCATTAGTGACACAGATGTTACCAACACTGGTCAGTGCTGACATGGGAAGCTAAACAGCTCTCAGGGCACTGCAGAGCTCGGGGCAGCCAGGCGGCCGTGAGCCGTCAGCTTTCGCTGCCTCTTCCTCGGACCCCCGCGTGACTGTCACCCCCTCCTGCCCGCATTTGCAAGTTCACCAAACTCATGCTGCTCGTCAGGTGGAGTGTCAGTGACTTTTTTCCCGCTGAGTGGACCGGACGGAGGGGCACGCACGGGGACCTTTGTGCCTGGCCCGTCCCGGGCACTCGCTCTGACCTGGACTCAGGGCTGTGCTGACTGCAATCCCAGGGGAGCTGGCCCGTTCACAGGTCACGCGCGGATGTGGGCGGGCCCTAGCCACAGCCCCGAGCCTGGGGAGGGGAAGGCCCTTATCTCTCCCAGGAAGCCTCCCACCCCCAATGGAAAGCAGCATTCTGGGAGCTGGGCCACCGCTCAGAGTCCCTCGCCTGACAGTGGGTGGCAGCTCCCTGGTGGCCACTCAGCTTACTTGGTTTGCTGTTAGCTCATTCCGACCTGGCCCTCTCCCTCGTCCCTGCCCCAGCAAGGGCCTGGGGGACCCGGCTCTGCCCAGGAGTTGAGGGGTGGTGGCCGCTCCCCCGGACCACATGCCCAGGTCGTGAGCATGCACCTCACTGCGGCCTTCGCCATGCGCCCGCCCCTGGCTCCCGGCCCCAGGCCCCCCGCCCCCCTCGGTCCCCAGCCCCCACCGCTGCCACTGACATCACCTGCTGGGCACCACCTGCAATGCGGCTCCCTCTCCAGGGTGCCTCTCACTGCTGCCCCCACCCCCGGCCACCTGAAGGACACCCTGGCCCCTCCTGCCGCCTGCTTCTGCTCTGCCGGTGCCGCCCCTCCCGTCCCCTGCGTTCTCTCTGGGGGAGGGGCGGTCCCGCTTCTCCAGGACACACTCGGGGGTTCCGCCTCCCCCAGGCTTCCTCACCTGCCCGCCCGTCCATCCGCGTCCCTCCCCTATGGCACTCAGGACCTGCCGTCGGGGCTATGGTCACAAACTGCCGACTCCTCACATATCTGCTGGGGGCGCATCGTCGGCCCCGTGCCTGGGACAGCCCCGGCCCACGGCACACCCCGCGGAGAACTGCGACGGAGGACGAAGCCGTGGACCGTGGGTGGCCACATCTCCCGCTTGGCAAGGTCGACTGCAGGGCAGCTGTGACTGCACAAGCCCCCACACATCCTCCCACAGAGACGTATGAGAAGCGTCCGCATGTGCGACAGGGAGCCCCAAGCCTTGTGCATATTTTAAAGCAAATAGTCAAATGACATGATCAAACGTGTCTTTACGGCTCATTCCTCCTGATCGGCCGGTTTGCCTCATTTATACCGAGCCCTCTCCTGAGGCCACATTGTCTGTGCTGCAGCTGTTAGATCACTTGACCAAGGAATTTGGAGACTGATTTCTTAAAAGATAATTTGTTACATGGTATACTGTATGATTTAACAAACACTTTAAGTATCAGCATCAGTGAATAAAGTAAATAATGTTAATCTGGAGCTTTAATCAATGGCGTCCTTGGATAATATGAAAACATACACGCGAAACCAGATCAACCCTCCCTCTGGGCTTAATTAGCACCCTTGCATAATTAAATAACCATGGCTCGATAGCTAGAAAAATCGAATGTTCTCGAAACTGAAAAATAGACTTAAACCGTGGTGTTTATTTTTAATAAATATTAGAAATTGTTTTACAAAAGTATAAGCATGTCAAGGCCCGTGTTATCTTGCAGTTGAATTGTAGACTCTCGATGAGTGGAAAGACTAAAGTCTAAATCTAAAAAAGTAATTTATTCCTCAAGCGATCATTTTTAATTGTTAAAAATGTAGTTTATATATTTTAAGAATAGTGCTGTTTATTAAAAAAATAGAGACTAGGGCTTCCAAATAAGCGAAATACAACAGAGGCTTCGTTTTTTATGAAGAAATATTTTAAAGATATTGATAAAAAACGAAGTTATACGCTGTAGCCCATAAGGGTCAGCCAGATGGACCTGACTTCCCTAAGCTAAGATGGTTGAATCCTGACAGTTGACACAACCTAGAAGTGTGTAAATTCAAAAAACTTTTAACACTACGCTTAGTGATGAAAGCTTTTCACTTAAGAACACCGAGTGCTCCGTTCACCTGCGGGACTGTACTTGGACTTGGGGGAGCTGGGAGCGGGGCGGTTATTTTATGGACGTGGCTGTCGCCGAATTACAGGCCCGCGCGACCTCCGTTGTCCCGTGTGAAAAGTTCTCATTTTCCAATTTCTGGCTCAGCTCTGAACTTCCTTCATGCAATTTCGCAATCTCCCCTGCCATTAAAGATGTTACGCTGGGATGTCAGCAGAGCTCTTTTGCTGTGTTACAAATTTAAAAAGCGTTTCTCTCATTAATGCGGCAGGTATCCAGTGAGCACTCACTACGTCCCCGGCACTTTCTAGAAACTGCCGCACGTAAAGCTCACAACAGCCCTTTCTCCCCGGAGCTTCCGTTCTGGTGGGCGAGGGAGATCGCGGACACGTGAGCAGGGAGATCGCGGACACGTGAGCGGGGAGATCACAAACAAACACGTGAGCAGGGAGATCGCGGGCACGTGAGCAGGGAGATCACGGGCACATGAGCAGGGAGATCGCGGGCACGTGAGCAGGGAGATCGCGGACACGTGAGCAGGGAGGTCGCGGACACGTGAGCGGGGAGATCGCGGACACGTGAGCAGGGAGATCACAAACAAACACGTGAGCAGGGAGATCGCGGGCACGTGAGCAGGGAGATCGCGGGCACGTGAGCGGGGAGATCGCGGGCACGTGAGCGGGGAGATCGCGGACACGTGAGCAGGGAGATCGCGGACACGTGAGCAGGGAGATCGCGGGCACGTGAGCAGGGAGATCGCGGGCACGTGAGCAGGGAGATCGCGGACACGTGAGCAGGGAGATCGCGGGCACGTGAGCAGGGAGATCGCGGGCACGTGAGCAGGGAGATCGCGGGCACGTGAGCAGGGAGCGGATGCTGTGGCGGGAAGTGTGGGGGACGGAGCGCGCGGCACCGAGCGGGGCCGACGTGTTCGTCAGAGCTCGGGGATATGTTCACGGCGACCTGAAGTGACGGTGGCTTGTTTTTCGAACATTCTAAGCAGCAAGGAAGCGGTTCCTCTCTGACACTGGCTCGGGGCTCGGCCTTTCCGTCTTTCTACTGTTCCATCCCTGGCATTGACTGTCCCTCCTGACCCCGGTAGCCTCATGATCACAAAATGGCTGCAGGTCTCCCAGACATCGCCGCTGGGAGAGGGGCAGACGAGTGTCCTGCAATTCCTGGACCCGAGCCGGCACCCGCACCCCCAGAACGATGGTCTCCGCGCCGCGCGCTGCCCCGCCTGGCTCGCCGCATCACCCGCGCTTCTGTTCTGTGTTTCGATGCTGTGACGTGTGGGGCTTTGCTGACTCTGGTGAGACCGCCCCTCATGCCTTTCAGATGCAAAGCGACCCGTGCAGACCCCACCTCCCACCTCCTCTGCCGGGCTCTGACGCCCAGGGCCACTGTCCCCTGCCTGGTCACCCAGGAAGGGCACCAGGTTACTAGGGACGGCCGCTGTGGCCGGACCCCACTGGAATCAGTCAAAGCAGCCAACCCTCACCCACTCGCCCTGCCTCGGCGCACCTGCCCCAGACGCCGCGGCGAAGGCCCCTGCCGTGTCCCCTCCCGCCATGTCCCCTCCCCCTCTGCCTCCCGCGGAGCATCACTCGGCGGGCGCGGCTGCCAGCTCTTCGGCAGGATTTTCG
Organism: Pteropus vampyrus; assembly: GCF_000151845.1. NCBI lineage: Eukaryota > Metazoa > Chordata > Mammalia > Chiroptera > Pteropodidae > Pteropus > Pteropus vampyrus. Next base: position 29,058 of record NW_011889525.1, on the reverse strand, counting down.
ATGAAGGTGTGTACATGGTTTTCTCGGACTAAAGCTGTCACATGCTCAGCAGCCTGTGTGCCGGGCGGGATTCTGACACGCGCTGGGAAACCAGAACGTCTGCGTCCCGGTTTGTCACACCTGTCACTGGGTCGCAGTGGCCTGGGAGCCCGCCGCAGTCCCTCCCAGCGTCCTGCACGGAAGGCCTCAGCGTCGGGGGCCCGGCGATCCCCCTCGACGCTCCTCTTCGCTGAGCTAAAAGAAGCTCTGAGGAGCCCTGGGTTTAAGCTGCTTTTCCTCCTTGGAGAAAACAAACCGGTTTCTGCTTCGTATTTTTAAATGAGTCCCTCAGACTCCTGAGAGCCATCCACTTCTCAGAGAAGACACACATGGCACGTTCCGATATCCGCTCCCAGGTTCAGGCCCCCGGACGCGGCCGCGAGCCTTCACCACGGTGACAGCGCAGAGAGCCGAGTCCTTTGCAGCAAGCGCCTCGGCCTTCTGCACGCGAAAACAGCAGGTCGGCCGGGCCGGGCCGGGCCGGGCCGGGCGATACCGGGGCCAGGCAATCTGACACCCGGCGTGGGCTGCCCAGAAATCCGGCCCCGTGTGACAGCCTGGGGCTAAGTGGGGGGCAGACGGCCTGGAGCCCACCTTCTTCTTTCGAGCCTTCTAACGCTCTGGTGTGAGAGAGGACAGTTAATGACAGCGGAGTCGTGCGGGGCCCTGCGACGGAGGTCTACAGCCAACACGCGCACTGGGCTCGGGGAGGTGCTTTCGTCTGCGGAGACGCCCCAGTTACATCGTGCTCAGAACAGACGGTCACTCTTGTCTGACGATCACTGGTTCCCATGTCGTCGCTGTTGTTATATATAACCACGTCACCGTCGAACGGTTCCACCCGTGGAACAAAATTCACGCCGTCGCCATAAGGCCACCATTCACGAACAACTTCCGGGCCCTTCTCTCTCTGTCCGGGCGGCCTTTACGTCGGGAAACCAGATCTCGGCAGATCAAAGGCAGGTGTATTTATTCCAAAATCTCTCCGGTTTTCTCACTTTCCGAAGGTCTGCGGGGTTCGAGGGTGCGGGGGAGAGCGAATGCAGACTGCCAGCACCCGCCGGTCCCGCTCGGGGGGCGGGGGGCTCGCACTGCAGGCGACATGGCAAACGGGGACCACGTGCTCTTTGTCTGACCCGCAGGAGACGGGGTCGGGACGTGTAAGCAGCTGCATCCACCCACCACTCAGGGGGAGGCCGATGGCCCGGGCGGAAGAGGGGAGGAAGGAGACCAGCCAGCGACGAGGGGGCAAATGCACGTGACTTCCGTATTTGCAAAACCTGGAAGAACCGCGCTTCTCGGAACAGAGATCGTGGCGCGGGCTGCAGATAAAGACGCTCTGGTTGCTGGTGACAGACGAGCTCTACCGCACGCATTTTAATCAGCCGGTTTCACTTACACAGCACTTTTTAGAAGATAGCGACTAGGTTTCGAAGGAAGGAGATGGTGTTTTCATAGTGATTATGTTGCCTGTGACTGATGTGACTGTCCCTGGTGACCCTTCTTGACTTCAATCCAATCTGCCTCCGAATATAAAAAGTGCCTCTTTCTCATCTTGTTAGAAGGTTGCACAGTCTGCGCTCATCCACATTGCAAAGAAACGAAATGCAAAGACACAGCAGCGCTCGGAGCAGATGCTGCAGCCCGCTGGGGCTGTCCGCGTTCCTCCGCCCTGGGCGCCTGGCCTCAGGGCGGTGTGGGCCCCGGGGCCACGCCAGGCTACAGCACGAAGCACGATGACTTGGGGATGGATCGCACAGTGCCACAGTCTCCGTGTTTGTCATGGACCTGTCACCCCCCAGGTAGCCACGGGGCACCTAATACGCTCTGGGTTTGCGATAAGTCTGAAAGATGGAAATGCATATATTGATATATGTAAATTTATTGCTATCTACCCATATACAGATAGATGTATTAATCAACAGATAGCAGAATTGCTTTCCTGTCAGGACCCTCACAGTGCTGGAACATAAGAGGTCCCCAACGCACGTGAAGTCATCACCACTGGTGTGGACAGCACCCCAGCTGTGCGCAGACCCCACTGAGCAAGGCGCGGAATCGGTTATATGTAACAGACATAGCTGTCTCATTCCACACCCCGCTGAGTCACCCACCCGTTTACGCTTCTAGGAATTGCTTGTCGAGCTCCCTTCCTCAGGGCGCTGGTCCTGTTTTGGGGACCCCCCCTCCTCCCAGAGGAGACAAAGATAAAAATCCCCCAAATGAGGGGCTGATTGATTCTATTGTGGTAGAATTGCTCGGAGGTGACACGCGACCAATTAAAATGATGCTCTTCAGATGGAATGTGCCTCCGTGCTACGCAGAAAAGCAGGACACGCGACTAAACTAAAGGTGATCACAGCTCCGATCTTCAACTGCTTTCAGGGAGAACCTAGAGGAGATGTAACAGAACGCGCTCGAGGATTCTGCGGCTGTGAGGGCCTCGTGCGAGGAAGTAGTTCCCTTCCCTTACCGGCTGTTTAAGTTTCTGCGATTAGCACGTTCACATTCAAAACGAATACATTTTTACGAAAGCGGAGCGTATCGCTGTCCTAAAAGCTGTCAGTTCGTGTGTTTGCTTCGGGAACGTCATTTCCGTGTCGGTGTCGTGAGTCAGCAGGAAGGACAGTGACTAAAAACGAGCTCGCGAGCGTCAGAAACTGACACGGAAGGATGGTCCCTGGTGGCGGATGCAAACATGGCGGGCAGCCTGGAGGAGGTTTCCCGCAGACCCTCCACGCAGACCAGCTCCAGCGAACCCCACGTTCCCTCTGAGCCCAGATCGCCAGGACAGAGCCCTGGAGCTGGGGTCACGTTTGTGGGGTTACCTTAAACACGGCCCCCCACTTACGCAGAGACAGGGAGGACTGCTGGGCCAGCAGCCCCAAGGAACACAGTGAACAGCGTCCCCGGCTGTGCCTGTCCGCAAGGACACCCCGCTGCTCCCGCGGACACTGTCTGCTCGCTCCTCCCCAGCCAGCGAGGCAGCCCGTCCCGCTCCCATGGGGGACCCCTGCTCCCCGGGATGAGGTGATCCCCCTCTGCACACATGTAAATCAGTGCCTGGTCCTGCCGCGCCTGCTTCCTGCCCGCCAGCCGGCCCCCCGAAGCCTTGCTGGGGTGCAGCAAACGCAGCTCCCACTCCGCCGGCCTCCAGCGCCCAGGGCCCACGCGCAGGCTCCAGGCCTGGGCGCCTGCGTCACAGCTGGTGACGGAAAGATGCCAGCGAGAGGAACAGAAGGGGTTCTATTTCCCTGCCACCCAAGGGAAAAGACGTGCACTCCCCTGCACCCTGAAACCACCCTGGCGAACCATTAGTGGAGGGGTCTCACTGCATCTCCACCGCAGACGCGGTTGCTACGTTCCGTGCGGGTGAGTTTGACCTCTAAAATCTGTAACTAAGAATGAAAAGAAAATTCAACATTTAAACAGACAACATGGATGGACCTAGAGGGGATTACGCTGAGTGAGGCGAGTCAGACAGAGAAACGCAAACACCACAGGGTCCCACTCATGGGTGGATCCTAAAGAACGAAATAAACCAAAGAAAACAGAAACAGACTCACAGACGCAGAGACCAGACCGAAGGCTGCCAGACGGGAGGGGCTGGGGAGCGGAGGGAAGGGGGCGGGGACTCGGAAGTGCAGTGGTCACAGGGTGTGGACAGCACAGGGAGCCCCGTCCCGAGACCGTGATGACCGTGTGGTGCAGGTGGGTGCCGGACACTCGGGGTCACTTTGTAAATTAAATAAATGTCTACTACGCCGTTCACCTGAAACTAATATAAACTGATGCCGAATGCCAACCGAACTGAAAATAAACTTTAAAAATAAATGTATTAAAAAATTTTAAATAGAATAAAGTTTATAGAATAAGGACGGAGAGAAAGAAAGTATTTTGCAAATTTGTGCATGTTTGTGCTTTAAACTAAGTGTGACGAGAGTTGAAAGTTTTAAAACATTAAAGGTGTTTCAAGGAACAAAGTTCAGCGCGCTAAGTTAATATTACCGAAGAGAAAGTATCTCAGTGAACGTGGCGCAGCCCAGGAACCCGGTGATTGTAAAGTCTGCAGCGCACACCTGACTCCCAGAGCAGGTGTCTGTTCTGCACCTTCTATGTCTGGACGTGTGTCCGTGCGTCCGTGCGTGCGTCCGTGCGTCCGTGCGTCCTCTTGCAGTCCTCTGAGCCCCCGCGAGCGACGGTCCTGAGCCTTCCGTCGGCAGCATCGCGTCGCCCTGTCTCAGGGTCAGTGGCCGGCCGTCCAGCGTGCTCCTTCGCAGAGCCGCGCTCCCTGACTCCTCCAACCCCTGTGGCCTTGCACAGGTGTCTGCGTTTGAAGAAGCCATCACCTCTCCCGGAGTCTGTGTAGTGACTCCTGGGAGGGACATCTGCACCTGAGGGTGGCCCGTTGGAGCACGCCGTGGGCGCAGGACACCACTGTGGGGCGTGTGGCAGCTGCATCCGAGGGGCCGAGATGCCTCTGTCTTGGGCCATGTCGTCCACAGCAGCCACGACTATGTGGCTCTTGGTGAGCTCTGTAGGGTGTGCAGGGGCTGGAAGGGTTTTGGGGACCTTGGAACCGCAGGACCGGGGTGGCCAGCGGTGGTTGTCAAGGCCTGCGCTGTGCACACACTCAGCCGTGGAGGTCACCTGCAGGGACTGCGTGGTGGCGGGGGCTGGCCACAGACACGGCGCAGTGCAGGCCAGAGCAACGTGCACACGGGCACTGCGGGGAGCTGTCCATCGCGTGCGCTGTGGCTTCGGCGTCTCGTCACTGGCCCGTGACAGTGGAGGCCAGTGTCAGGAGTCAGGCCAAGGGCAGGCAGGCGCACAGCTGGAGGGACTAGGCGCAGGCGGGCTCAGAAACGCCGGCCAGCGGCAGGACACGGAGCCAGCCTTGGCCCGCAAGCATCTGTGTGGGCCTCGATGCTCGGCCCACAGCCAAGATGGTGATGGAAGCGCACGGCCCACGTCCGTCGAGGCCAGTGGTGAGTGTCCGGCCGCTGGTGAGCGGGGACCGGGCTGAGGGGCTGGAATGGCACCGGCGTCAGCTGCAGAGGTCTGGGCTGGCATCCTGCGCTCACGCAGCCACAGGGCCCTGGGCTGTGGCGGGCTGGGCGGGAGCGGGGAGGGACCAGGTGGCTGGCGCCAGAGGACTGAGCGCCCGCAGAGCTCAGACCGTGAAACCCGCGGGGCCCTGGCCGTCGGCCTCTCGGTGGTGGCAGCTGCGGGGACATCTGCAGAGGAGGCTCCTGGGAGCGTGACTCTCCCGCCACAGGGCAGAGCGGTCCCCCCGCGTCTCTCCCTGTCTCCCAGCTGTCCCTGGAGGCCTCAGCTCTGCCAGTCCGGGGGGTGGGGGGGATGAAACACTGGAGCGGATCCTTCACGCGGTGCCCCAGACCTGGCAAAGCTGGTCGCTCACCCCGCCCCCTCTCCGGGCGGGGTGTCCCCCGTCGGTGTCCAGCGGGACTGGCCCGGGCGATGGGATGAGGCCGGCCAAACGCATCTGTCCTTCCCTCTCGTGTGGTTTAGACTCCGCCGTGTTGCCGGCGTCTCATGCGAGGCCCCCAGAGCTGGTTTTGTTCCCGGCGGCTAATTGTCGACCTTTGTGGAAGGACAAGCCCGGGTCCCCTGCACTACCCTCTCCGTGAGGTACCAAATTCTTACATTCTATTTTGACGTGTCTTCTCGTAAATATTTACTTTAAAGGCAGAAGAGCCAAATTTTCTGGTAATTTCTCCAACACGGTTCACGAGGTACCGCCCCCTCCTGCGCTGATTCGAGATGCTCATTTGTCCACCGCTGACTTTTCTCCTGCTTGGTTCCTCTTCCGGGTTTCAGGGTCAAGGCTCCGGCCTGTAGATCTCTTTTTGCAAAATGGTCTCGGTTTCATACCTGCGTTAGGATTTCACTGCATCTGGTTATCTTTAAGTCGAGTTCCCAAGTCGCTTTCCTATATCGAAGATCTCTTAGCTATGTTTGTTTCTATACGTGTATGTGTGTGATACGTGTACAATTAAAGATACACAGAGAGGAAGACGTTTAGAGCCAGGCGGGAAATTGTCGGACTATTAAAGAAGATGTAACAGTCCGGAGCTCGCTCTGGAATCCAAGGCTGCCCTACGATCTGCTTCCAATCTCCGCGGAGCGGAGCTGCATCAACCGCAACTCTGACCCGCCAATCGCCCTCCTGCTCGATGTGCGGCTGAAGCTCAGAGCCACCTTTCATGGCTGCCCCCTCGCTCTGCACGCGGAGAAGATGCCCCGGAGTCGGCTGTGCCCCCAAGGGCAGAGGGGTGCTCCACGCAAGTCTCCAGCCCCCACGCAGATCTGCAATTACAGAGCCGAGCCCAGAAGATAAGAGGGATATTTTTTCTCCTCCAGATCTTTCTTGGAGATCGAGGTAATGCTATGCAAATTGCTTGGGATAAAAGGCAACTTGAAAGGCAGAGGATTGAGGCGGGCAGGGCCGGGGAGGAGATTGCCGGCTGCAGCCTCTGGAGTTTTCTGAGGCAGTCGAAACCGTCAGTTCCTTTTGATGCTTTCAAATATCCAATCACTGCATATAAAATACTTGCCCCAAAAAACTAGTTTCACATACTTCTCATGGAAGCCTACGTTCTGTTGAAAAGGTCGCTAAGGAAAATTATTCATTTATTCATACAGCAAATGTTTACAACGTCCACGAGGAAGAGTTATGGCTCCGTAACGGGACCAGGACGCGGTGAGTCGCGAAGTGCAGGGGGCACCAAAGCTTGCTTACCTGAGTCGAGGGCGGGAGCGCGGCAGGATGGACAGAACGGCAAGGTCAGCGCCTGCACTGCGTCTGACAAGTCTGTAGACCGAGGGACCCTGAGTGGGAGCAGCATGACAGAAGGGCCAGGTAGCGAGGTCGCGGTGACAGCTGGGCGTCAGATGCGTCCGCAGGAGAGGCCGGAGGCTCAGCGCGTCGAGTCTGCTGGAGCCCATGGCAACAGCCATGAACTTGCTTGGCATCCAGGGCTCATGGGCTCCCCAGGAAGGCAGGTTATTTCCTCCGCCAAGATGGCATCTGCTCCTGAGTGCAGGTCCTGGGCTGACCCCAAGCTCGGTTCAGAAAGTCTATGCTATGGCCAAGGGCACAGCCCAGACCAAACTCCACGACGATGCTGGAGTCCTGCCACGCAGGACGCACGGGTGCGGCCCAGGGGTCAGCGTGTCACTGCTGCTGGGGTGGGGGACACGCACCACACTGTTAGGCTAATGTCTTTTGATTTGTCATAAATTGGGACGCGGATGTCAGAAGCATCTCTAAAATTCCGCCTTGAGAGGCTAACACACTATCGTGCTTAAATTATTACATTTCATTAGAATATGTGATTTTCTTTCTCGATGTTGAAGAATCTGTAGGTAAATCACTAATTTCCTACAGAAGTGAGCGGCTGCATCATCTTGTGTGCGGTCACTCACAGTGAAACGCCCAGAGGGCCGGCCGGCGGGCTCACCTGCGGGCTGGCGCGGGGTATGAAGCTGGGTGGCCAGCTCTGCCCCCGTCCGCCCGTCCATGAGCTGTGACGCACGAAGCTTCCTTCCCAGCTCCCTCCCTCGCTCCCGGGCACAGGCGTGACCGCAGCCATCCGGGGCCACTAAACCGCCCCGTCTCTCTCGAACTGAGCTGAACACGCGCCCTGCAGCGGCGGGCGCTCCGTGGAGGGCAGAGCAGCCGTGGGGGTCGAGGCGGCGGAGTCGCGCTCATTCAGGGTCCTCGTCGCTATCGGACGCTGGGACGCTCGCTCCTGCCAGGAAACCTGCCTCGTTCGCCCTCTCAGGCCGACATCGCTGTGTCCTGCCTGCGGTGGGTTTCGGGTTAAAGTCACACTCACTCCCACATCTGCCACCTGCGGGTCTCGGGGTTGGTCCTGCGAACCCACTGGAGACCGAGGCCTGGCTTCTGCGCAGCTCGGCCTCCCGCGCAGGGGGCCCGCGGCTCGGGGCCTCCCCTCCGCCATCAGCGCCCCGCCCTCCGCTGGGGCGGCCCACCCGGAGGGCCTCGTTCAGGAACCCGGCTCCCTCTCTGACGCAGCCTCTCAGGCCGCCCCTTCTCCCGTGTCCTCCTTCCGTGCGGTGAACACGGGAGCGGAGATGCCCCGACACCCTGACTCCAGCTCCTTCGGCTGGAGACCAGAGTAGGTGCGCGGGGTCACACGAGGGTTCTGCTCTCAGCCATTCGAGGACCCTCCGCTCTGTTCCCAGGGGACGCACGTCACGCCCGTGCACACCAGCCGTGCACACCAGCCGTGCACGAGGGCTCCCTCCGCTCCACGCCCAGCGCCCCGGCACGTCCTGGAGGCGGCAGTCTGTCTGACTTCTCGTCCTCACCCTCCAGCCCAGGTAAGCCTTTTGAAACTCAGCTGATGCTCGGGTTTCTTCTCCCAGTCCTGTCCAAGGCGTCACGCGCATTCCCGTCCTGGCCCGGTCCGCTTTCTGCACCCCCTCTCCCTGTAAGGAGCCTGGTCCCCCCTTACGAGGCCGTCGTTCACCCCTGAGAACACTGTCGACCTTGCATATCAAAGGACCATTTGACGAAGTGCATCTGATTTTACAGCCGGGGTAGTTTCTGACCGTGTCCTGTCCACGCCTCATCAGCCTGGCATCGGGACCACTGGATCCTCTCGTTTCCAGGACGGACGGGTGTCCTGCCCGGGACGTCGGGAGAGAAAGCGTGCGAGCTCGTCGGGAGATCGCCGCTCACGGAGACTCGTGACTTCCTTTCCGCGGCCACGGCAGAAACAACCAGAAGTCCAGGGAGTGTGGTCAGGCTGGGTCACGCCATTCTCGGGTGTGGACACGTGGTTTTTGGAGTCTCTATGACCTGGAACGTGTCTCAGTTTCACCTGTAAATCCAGGATGTTAATCTATATGGAACGGTCATCAGGAAGACAGAATGATGCCGCCTATAAATGGTTCCCTTACGCCCAGCGCTGCATCTGGCTCATGGGACGCGTTTTATATGCAATTTCCTTCTTTCCTAAGATGGCTCATCTCAACTGCTGCTTATTTCACAAAGTTGCAGAAATGAATTTAACTGTTTTTCAGCTTACGAAGGGTCGAAGGCATTGCGTTCCAAACAAGTCGTTGGTGAGAAACGGGCTCTGCATAGGGCACCTCGAAAGCGCCACCAGGGACATCTCCCATCAGCAGGAAACATCTGTGGACCGATGTCACCCCATGTCAGAGCCCTGGACCCCGGGGTACGCCACGGCCATCAGAAATGTTAGCCAGCAAAGGGCACTCTCGCCCACCTTATTATTGGCTCCACATTCTGGCTTCTAGAATTATTCACTTCTTTCTCATTTTCAATTAAAATGTTATTATCTAAATGAAGCAGTAGCGTACATCGGTTTCATAATATGCCGATATTTTGCAATTATACACAATGTGTGTGTTTACATTGCATCGGCAAACCTACTTTCATATGCTTTGTTCACAAATTAAAAGGTGAGCTTGGAAGCGGGGCATCAGATTTTGGTCCTGAATACAATACACGCAATTATGTCTAATTTAGTGTGTTTATCTTACGACTAAACGACTTCAAAGCAAAAATCCAGACACCGTTGCCGACAGCCTCGTTCAGGCCCCGTCTGTCCCCACGGCCCCCCTGCTCCAGCACGTGGCCCTTGGCCAGCTGTCCCTGCACTGGCAGCCCCACGAGGACGGGACTGTGCTTCGGGCATACGAGAGGATGTAAGAGGTCGCAGCTAGGCGTGTTTGATCCCCCAAATCAACATCTCAGAGAGAGTATTAGGTTCGGAGGCATGAGTCCCAGAGTTCAACCTTAGGACGAGAATGTCTCTTCTTCAATGTCGTAGTTGGAACAGGTGACCTCTCTGTAAAAGTCTCTATAAACTAGCGATTTCTGTGACTCTACTAAAGCAAACAGATAAACAAAACCAACTAACTTTCCCTTATTGCTCTTCAAAGCACGGAGGTGACGGGAAGAGTGAGTGACCTGCACAGAGACAAGGAAGGAACCGGCCCCACTGAGTGTCCTGCTGTCCCCTACCCCTCCATCTCCCCTCCCCACACATCAGAGCCAACCGCACCCACTGGGTGTCAGGAGGCGCGTGAGGCAGACGCCACGGCACCCCAGCAGCTCAGAGCCCAGAACAGAAAAGGAGTTTGATCGGCATTTAGAAGACGAAAAAAAA
>NW_011889525.1:10067-12933 GCF_000151845.1 Pteropus vampyrus | reverse complement strand
GTTGCCCCGTCTCTCTTGCCAGTGTTGGGGGCACTGGGGTCTGGCTCTGCAAACAGCTGTGGAGGAAGATGGCCGGGAGCAGGGGCTGAGGACGGCGGTGACAGCGACGTCTTCCACAGGCGGGCTGCCACCAGCTGCAGGGGACGCATTTCAGCTCCACACAGCGGTTTGTAGGCCTTGCAGGGAGCCGTGTGGCTTGTGGGGGGCGCTGAGCTTCTGCGCTGCTGGGATTCAAGGGCGCCTCCCCCGACCCCGGTGCTGAGGACCAGTGCGTCTTGGACCACCGGGCCCTCCCAGGAGGGGCCATGCCGGCATGAGCTCAGCAGGGTCTGAAAGAAGGGCCGTGAGCAGGGACGCTGTCTCCAGCTCGTCAGCAGGGCCGCAGAAGCCAGCAAGGCCCCGGGCTGGGCTACAGGGGACTGCGATCTTTCCGGCAATGAACTCTGCCCGCCCTCCCGCACGCTGCCGGGGCCGGTGCGGGCGCCTGACCGTGCCGAGGGCACCCTCTCACCCACCGGCGTCCGGCCCCTGGCCGAGCCCGGCCTGGCACATCGCCGTCTGTACGGTCACTCGGTGTCGGAGTAGATGTGTGACTTGCTTCGGCCAGTGAAACGTGAGCAGAAGTGACTCGTCCCCCTTCTGTGTGGAAGCATTTAATGCTGGCTCTCGCTCTAGTCTGACTTCTCCCTCCGGAAAGAAAGGGGCCAGTGCAGAGGTTCCGTGACGTGGACATAGGCTGGACCCCAAGCACGGCGGCCTGGGGCGCTTGCCCACAGCCCCTGACGCAGCGGCGAAGCCACGTCCGCGTGGGCAGCGCTCAGATCGGGGCTCAGCTGTCACTGCCACGTCACGCATTTCCCAGGTACGACTTACTCAAAGATACGGAAACATCTATGTTTACTTTGTCCTGCGCGTGGGCGTGACAGCAAATCCTGCCCCGAGGGGCATTGTCGACCGAGTCGCCAGGAGGGCCTTGTGCTGGTTCCTGCTCGGCCGCCCGCCCTCCCTTCTCCTGCCCCTGTCATCTGCTGGCGGCGTGGGTGCTCGGGTGACAGATGCTGACGGGCACCGAAGCGCAACACCCTGGGATGCTTAGAGGGCGAGAGCTGCTTGGCCTGACTCACAGATGAGCAGCGGGGCCTCGGGCCTTGAAGGGCCTGGACCTTGGGCACGAAGCCACCCACAGCAGAGCCGAGACCTGAGTCTGCTCAGAGACTCCAGGACGTCATGATAAAAATGTCATGCAGCCTGAATTTCTGTCCGCTGGTCGCCAGTCTCATTAAAGTTAAAAAATAGATCAAAAATTCAGGTTTTTCCAAAGTTTTATGTCCCTATGGTAACCTAAAAATATTTTAAGGAAAATTAGGTTACCTTTGAACAGAAGCACACCTGTCACGCTGCGTTTCTCTGAACCCCTAACATTATTCTCATCAGCCCTTTCAACGTCCTTAATGGATTCTGAGCAAATCTCACGCTTTGTAGCTGAAAATCCTGCCAGACCACGTGGCTTGCACATCTCAGGACAAGGAACAGACCTTGATCTCTGAAGTCGGACCTTGCGGGGGGAAGCCGGGCGCCCCGCGCAGGGAGCAGCCTTGCTCGGGAGACGGAAAACTGGGAAGGGGCCGCCGGCTCTGCGGGAGGCGAGCCAGGCCGGGCGGCTTTCCCGGACCCCCGGCAGGGCGGGACAAGGCTGGCGGGCAGCGGAGGCCGCGCGGCCGCCTCTGGCCCCTCCCGGGGGAGTGAGGACGCCCACTGCGTCCGCCCGTGCCCTGTGCTGGAAAGACTCTCATCCCTGGCCTTCGGATTGGCCCTCACTTACCACGGCACTTCTCAAAATTTTAAAAACACACGAGAACAGGAACTCGCACATGGGATGAGCACGTTCCCTCGGAAGGCAGGCGGCGTGGCCGGAAGGACGTCGCCACTGATATATTTTTCCTTTACTTTTGGATTTAAATAGTTTTAACAGTATGACTGATTATTAATTAATTAATCATTTCATGATCGGTTTAACCTAATGTCAGGTGCACATTTCTCATTTGGTTACTTTAATTCATTCAAAGGAAAAACCGTTACTAAAATCAATAGACTTTTTAATCCCATCTCGGCCACAATTTTTTTTTTTAAATTGTTTCCTTTCCAAGTTCTCATTTTCTTGACCTTCAAGATGAAACTTACTTATAGTTTTTCTCATAACATTTGGTCACTATTTCTCAACGTTCTTTGCCGATTTTTTCTAACTAACACCCAAACATCAGCGTCCCCGCCAGAAACACACTCCTTCTGACGACACGCAGGCCCTTCCGCCATCGTCGTGTACCCCGTGCACGGAAGCACTGTCTTTGGGGTAATAATCCCCGAATACTTAGCTCCTGACCCGATCTCTGCCCTGAGCTTCGTGGCGCACACGTGGCTTCCCCCCGAGAAGAGCCGGCTGGGAGTTTTAAGGGCACCTCGCGCCCCGAGTGTCCCCATTCGAACTGACTTCCTTTTCCTCGGAAAGCCTTGTCCGTTGCCACTGTGAGACCACAGAAAACACACATTTCGGTCTCTGCCCCCTCGAGGTTTCCTGAGGGACACGTGAGGAGCAACGCTTGCTCCGACGAGGGGGGGGGGGACTCGGGGCGGCTCCCGGGAGGGGGCTGGTCAGCAGCGAGCAGCAGCCTTGAGCAGCGGCCGGGACTTTCGGCCTGGCCCTCCTTGTCGGCAGTGGGGCGAGGGGCAGTTCGTAAGTGACCATGCCCACGTGAGGACGCTCCACGAAGTCCCAACGGGACCGGCTCCAGAGCCTCCAGGTGGGCGACACGGCCCAGCTCCACGGGGACCGAAGCGCCTGCTCTCCGGACTCGGCCAGACAGCGCCC
>NW_011889525.1:9156-10017 GCF_000151845.1 Pteropus vampyrus | reverse complement strand
CACACGCACACACACACACAAGGATGAACACGGCACGCGCACCGCCGTACACGTGCCTCGCGCCGCCCACCTTCCCAGCGAAGCTGGATTAATGTCGCGTTTCCGCGATTAAATGTATATTATCCACGTCTGCGTAACGAGATGCATTGTGAGTGAGACTATACTTTGTTTGCATTTTTATGTTCTAAGCTTTCACGTTGTTTTCTTTGCGAGTCACGATGTCGCCTCCGACTCCTCTAAGACTGAACGGAGCCTTTCCGTGGGAGCCGGCGGGCAAGGTCACGGCAGGGTCACGGGGCAGGAGTCCCGCCACCAGGCCAGGCTGTGCCACACAGGCACAGAGCGCACAGCTGGAGCGCATCAGGAGCAGCCAGCCTCGGGCCCGCCGGACAGGGCGCTGCAGGGCTGGCTCCTTGGACACGCTGGCGGGGGATACGGTGAGCTCCAGCGGGGCCCCGGGTTCCAGCCAAAGACCGGGAAGGGGCGGCCTAGGGGACGGCCACCTCTCACCAAAGAGCCACGCCAGGCGCACGCCATGGACACACGGTGGCCCGCCCCCTGTGCCAGCGAGGCTGAGTGGTGCCACCCTCGAAAAGCTCAATGGCTGCCCAGCCCCCCAGCAGGTGTTGCTGGGGACGGCCACGTGCAGTCGGGGTCTCATCTCCCTGACCAGTCACGAGGTCCACAACATCGGCAGACGCCACTGGGGAGCAGAGACCCCCGCCAGCCAGCAGTAATGAGGGGTGGCCCCGGTGGGGCCCTGTTTCAGCTTCGCTGCTAGCGATAAGGCACCGTCACCCTCCCCACCCCCCGTGGAGACTCAGAGAAATCGCACCGAGTCAGAAGGTTGACGTAGCGTCC
>NW_011889525.1:8809-9106 GCF_000151845.1 Pteropus vampyrus | reverse complement strand
CAACGGGACCGGCTCCAGAGCCTCCAGGTGGGCGACACGGCCCAGCTCCACGGGGACCGAAGCGCCTGCTCTCCGGACTCGGCCAGACAGCGCCCCGTGTGACCCGTGTCCTTTACCGCATCCTGGAACAAGCTGGTAAACAGAAGTCGGCGTCTCCCCGCGTCCTGTGAGCTGCTCTAGCAAATTAATCGAACTCGAGGGAGTTGGGCAAACTCTAATCTGTAGGCAAATCGGACGGAAGTTTTGGTGACCTGGGGACCTCCTGGTGGGCGCTGGCGTCTGAATGGGGGTGGGACA
>NW_011889525.1:8161-8759 GCF_000151845.1 Pteropus vampyrus | reverse complement strand
CAGCTTCGCTGCTAGCGATAAGGCACCGTCACCCTCCCCACCCCCCGTGGAGACTCAGAGAAATCGCACCGAGTCAGAAGGTTGACGTAGCGTCCAGCATCCTCCTAACAGTACGTGAACCTGCCCAGTCACTTGTCGTCACGGGAACCTGGCAGATTTCATGCTGAACGAAGAGGACGCAGTCGCTACATGTGGGCCTTAAAGAAGCAAACGCAGATATTCTCGGCACAGATAAAACCTGGAGAAGGCCCGGCAAGGACACAGCAGGGACTGAGACGAAGGGGCTTGGGGGCGGCCGATCTAACGCGGCGAGCGGAATGTTAGGCAATCGGTCGCTGGACGTTCCGACTCCGCGGTGGTGTCAGCTGGCTGGGGCTGCAGCAGGTGACACGCGCAACGGGGTTGTCTCATCCAGAGCCGGAGGCCTGAAGTCAGTGTCAGCAGGGCCGGCGCCCCCAAAGCGCGTGAAGGCCCGGGTCCAGCCTCCCACCTCGGGCCGCGGACGCCGTCTCCCGCCTGGGCCCCACGTGTCCCCTCCCACCCCATGTGTCGGCCTCCGGAACCCCCTTTGCACGAGGGCCCCACCCCAGCATGAGCT
>NW_011889525.1:6432-6961 GCF_000151845.1 Pteropus vampyrus | reverse complement strand
TCAGTGTCAGCAGGGCCGGCGCCCCCAAAGCGCGTGAAGGCCCGGGTCCAGCCTCCCACCTCGGGCCGCGGACGCCGTCTCCCGCCTGGGCCCCATGTGTCCCCTCCCACCCCATGTGTCGGCCTCCAGAACCCCCTTTGCACGAGGGCCCCACCCCAGCATGAGCTCAGTTCAGCTCGTCACATCCACGCAGCCCCATTTCCCAACAAAGGGAAACTCTGGGGCGCCAAAGTCAGGCCTTGGGCGTCAGCGTGTGGAGGGGACCAGCTGAGCACACCTTGGCTGTGGGAAGTGCTGTGGCTGCGTCTCGTTATTTTTGGCCGAGCGTGTGACATCCTCTGGCAGCGGCAGGAGGCACGGTCACCGCCCGCTGCCCAGCCACAGACGGCGCCACGGCGGCACGCAGGGCCGCCCGGAGCCGAAAGCGTGGGCCGGAATCGGAAGCAGCAACCGGTCTGCAGCGAAACAGCGAATGGAGTAGGGGGTTCGAATCATGTTTTTCTAGACACTAAATCTCTGTTGAAATAAC
>NW_011889525.1:4011-5276 GCF_000151845.1 Pteropus vampyrus | reverse complement strand
CCTTAATAAGATAAATTGCTAATCATCATCATCGTAATAAAACCCTGAATGTCCGAGGCCAACGACAGAGCCAGTGGCCCTGCCCAGCCACCACGGACGGCTCCCTCCAGCCCAGACTAGACTCAGGGCGTCAGGGGCAGGTCTGGGGGGGTGAGAGAAGATTCAGGAAGAAAGTGAACAAGACAGAGCACTTGCAATCACGCCAGGGTGTGCGTGTGCGTGCGTGCGTGTGCCTGCGTGTGTGCGTGCACACATGTGTGTGCGTATGTGTGTGTGCGCGTGTGTGTGCGTATGTGTGTGCGTATGTGTGTGTGTGCGTGTGTGCGCGTATGTGTGTGTGTGCGTGTGCATGTGTGCAAGTGCATGTGCGTGTGTGCACATGTGTATGTGCATGTGTGTGTGTGCACACATGTGTGCATGTGTGTGTGCGTATGTGTGTGCACATGCGTGTGTGTGCATGCGTGTGTGCTTAAGCAAAGAAATAAGGGCTGAAGTGGAGACTGATGATCGGTGGTCAAAGAATGAAAAATGTCCCACTTACTCATTCAATGAACATTTATGCTCGGCGACCAAAAGAGAGAATTTGTTAATTCCAAGAATTCTCAAGTTGCGATGACATCCCCAGTGACCCGTCCTATTTGGGGGCCTAAATACTCCCCCGAAAGCCCAGAGAATGGATGTGGTAACAAGAACCGCACTCTCCCATGTCGGTCCGACGTGGCCCCCTCCCCGTCTAAGGCGTCGGGCTTGGTCTGCAGAGAGCTGGGAGGATGGGCGGACAGGCGGGGCCCCTGGCGGAAATGAGGACCATGCAGCCCCGCTGAGCCCGCTCCTGAAATTCAGTCCCGGGCACAGAACTGATACGAGATAAGATAAACCCTAAAATCCCACACAGATCCAGGTAACTGTGATTTTCCACTGACGTTAGTAATAGCCAATCCTTACAGTATGAAGAAAGGTATAAAGGTATAAACAGGCACCCTGACCCCCACCTCTCTCCCTCTCCCGCCCCCCACGACGCGCTGCAGAAAGTGTGATGGCCACTTCGGTGGGCTAGTTACAGGACTGGCTCTAGCCATAGACCAGCAGGAACACCTGGAGGTGAACTCGGGGTTGATCGCCTGAAGCCAGAGGGAGAACCTGGTGGCTGTACGGTCAATGTGACAGTCAGAACTGCAGACCCTAATACGTGTAGAATATTTTAGCAAATTTTTACATGCCGAACTGTTACAACGATTTTAAGAAAAACGCATGAAAACACATCC
>NW_011889525.1:0-3961 GCF_000151845.1 Pteropus vampyrus | reverse complement strand
TCACTGCGTGTCTGTCACCTGGCGGTCTGGGGAAGCAGCGAGATGCTGTCGAAAGCATCACACGCTATAGAACATTGACAGCGAGGGGTGAGATCTCATATTTTTCCTTCCTGGATGAAAACGCTTCAAGAACATAAATCACCATGGGAGGCCAAATGGGAGAGATAATAGTATTTATCACACCTAAAGGGGGGACATGATGTGTTTCAGATTTCATTTAGCGTCTAGATTGATTATTCTGTAACTTTGGGGGCACCAGTCTTCTCGATAATTCTATTGGGCTACGTGATAAATGACATACAGACAATAAACGGTGAGATTAATTGGCTATGAAAATGTTTACAGCTACTGCCCACACGAAAACGGGCCGCAGACAGAATGTCCCGAATGACCCCAATTCTCTGAAAAGATACACATAGGAATAAAAATATGCTAATGGATTTCTAGAAGTAAACAGCATTTTTAAGAGATATGTCATTTCTGAATTGCAGAATTACTGTGATTTTTCTTTACTTATGTATGCTTTTATGTCTTTAAAATTCCCCAGAACGGACACATACAACTCCTTAATAAGATAAATTGCTAATCATCATCATCGTAATAAAACCCTGAATGTCCGAGGCCAACGACAGAGCCAGTGGCCCTGCCCAGCCACCACGGACGGCTCCCTCCAGCCCAGACTAGACTCAGGGCGTCAGGGGCAGGTCTGGGGGGGTGAGAGAAGATTCAGGAAGAAAATGAACAAGACAGAGCACTTGCAATCACGCCAGGGTGTGCGTGTGCGTGCATGTGTGCACGTGTGTGCGCGTATGTGTGTGTATGTGTGTGCATGTGTGCACGTGCATGTGCGTGTGTGCACATGTGTGTGCATGTGTGTGCATGTGTGTGCGTGCACACGTGTGTGTGCGTGTGTGTGCGTGCGTATGTGTGTGCGCGTGCGTGTGTGTGCATGCGTGTGTGCTTAAGCAAAGAAATAAGGGCTGAAGTGGAGACTGATGATCGGTGGTCAAAGAATGAAAAACGTCCCACTTACTCATTCAATGAACATTTATGCTCGGCGACCAAAAGAGAGAATTTGTTAATTCCAAGAATTCTCGAGTTGTGATGAAATCCCCAGTGACCCGTCCTATTTGGGGGCCTAAATACTCCCTCGAAAGCCCAGAGAATGGATGTGGTAACAAGAACCGCACTCTCCCATGTCGGTCCGACGTGGCCCCCTCCCCGTCTAAGGCGTCCGGCTTGGTCTGCAGAGAGCTGGGAGGATGGGCGGACAGGCAGGGCCCCTGGCGGAAACGAGGACCATGCAGCCCCGCTGAGCCCGCTCCTGAAATTCAGTCCCGGGCACAGAACTGACACGAGATAAGATAAACCCTAAAATCCCACACAGATCCAGGTAACTGTGATTTTCCACTGACGTTGGTAATAGCCAATCCTTACAGTATGAAGAAAGGTATAAAGGTATAAACAGGCACCCTGACCCCCACCTCTCTCCCTCTGCTGCCCCCCACGACGAGCTGCAGAAAGTGTGATGGCCACTTCGGTGGGCTAGTTACAGGACTGGCTCTAGCCATAGACCAGCAGGAACACCTGGAGGCGAACTCGGGGTTGATCGCCTGAAGCCAGAGGGAGAACCTGGGTGGCTGTACGGTCAATGTGACAGTCAGAACTGCAGACGACCCTAATACGTGTAGAATATTTTAGCAAATTTTTACATGCTGAACTGTTACAACGATTTTAAGAAAAACGCATGAAAACACATCCGTAGAGTACTACGCAACAAAAATAAAACGCAGAATTAAATAATCTAAAACTACAGCTCTGTAAAACGTTTATACTGGGATACGACTTGGAAAGAAACCTAAAAACAGGAGCTATGGCACATTTTACTTTTTTTACAAATTACTTTTTAAGCGAATCGAGAAAAGGTATCTTAGAGAGTACAGCATAAGCCATGTGACATCTTCTAGTGATAGTTGATTCTAGCTGTTTACACGCTCAGACGCACCCAGCGTGCTTAGAGTTTTTAAAATCTATTTCTGGAGCTGTGACTGGTCGAGCGCGCGCCGCAGTGGACTCTCGTCGCTGTTCTGTTTGAAGGTCGGGGACGGCGGTGTCTGGGCAGCAGTGGTGACCGTGGGGACGCAGAGCCGGGTGTCATCGCCGCGTCGTCCCCACCCAGCCCTCTCCGCGGAAAAGGCCCCCGCCCCGTGCTGCCACCCTTAAACTGTACCCTCAGAGAGCCGCGTTTCTGTGTCACCACCTCCCGGCGTCACCTCAGGCATCCTCGGAAGATACTTGTCTTGGAATCACAACATTGTATTTCCGCGAAGGGGCCGCTGTGACAACCGTCGGCATGGAGCAGACTTAAGCAGAGCGAGCTCCAATCGGCTTGACTTCTAGCCGCCAGCGCGCCCTGCGACACCCCTAAACAAGCGCACGGCCGGCTCCAGGTCACGGGTTTGCGGGACGCAGGGCGCTGGCTGCCGCGTTCCGGGGAAGGACGGCCTCGCACGAGCCCGTGAGCAGCGGGGTGACACCTCTGCGCACTGGGACCCATCCGCTCGAAGCCGGCTTTCTGTTTGATATGTAGAAGCCACATGTCTCGTCACGCGCGTCCCCTTCGCGAGGCCGCCGGGATCAGGTCCTCACGTCTCCATTGGGGGAAAGGGATGCTTCTGGATTCATCAGTTTGCTCACGTATGTGGGTGACTCAGGGGGCTGCCCCTGCCTCCCCCGGGGAGAGCGTCCCGGGGACTCGGAAACGACCCCGCAGCTTCCGAAATGCTGCAGGACCCCAGCACGGCGCTACGAGCCGCGACCCCGCCCCAGGCACAACCCCGCCCCAGGTCACGGTCCTGCTTCCTCTCTGTTCGGATTCCTCCCGCGTTCGCCGGATGCCATCCTCGCCTGAGTATTTCTTTGAATTACTTCCACTCAGAGAAAAGGAACAATGACACCAGACCCCTTTTTTCCCTTAAAAACTCACAGCAGCCTGCCCACCCTGGGGCACCAGGCCTGGCCTCCCGCGCCTGACCGGGCCGGACCCCAGCTCCTCGCAGTGACAGCCCTGGAGGGAGCAGCCTGGCCTGCACGGGGTGGGGGTGCTGTGCCTGACCCGCACGAGGCCAGCACTGTCCCCCCGCCACTTCCCGCCCAGCACACTGGGGCTAATGAACCTTTCCCAGACCGGCTCTCGGGAGACCTGGCTGGGTTGCCCACCTTTCTCAGGTCTGTTATTGTTCTGACGCGCAGACACCCTCTTCTTCCTTAGTGAACAGAATTCTGTTTCAGAGAAAGCGACATTGTAACTGTGGGACCAGCTCAGAGCGTCCCGTTCAGTTTAAGGGGATGCCGGGCTGCTTTTCAGAGGTGACAGATGGAAACCACAGGTCACACCATGGGGGCCTGAGACAAAGCGAGAACTCTGACCTCCCACGGCTCCCGGAGCCAAAGCCCCCCCCCCACACACACACGCAGATACACACGCGCACGCACACACACACACATGTGCGCACGCACACACATGTGCAGACACACACGCGCAGGCACACACACGCGCAGACACACACACGTTCAGACACACACATGTGCAGACACACACATGTGCAGACACACACGCAGGCACACACGCGCGCGCAGGCACACACACATACATGTGCAGACACACACACATGCAGGCACACAGACGCACAGGCACACACACATACACGTGCAGATGCACACGTGCAGACACACTCACATGTGCAGACACACTCACATGTGCAGACACACACACACACGCGCGCGCGGAACCGAAGGACCAGGACACAAACGGAACCTGAGCCAGGACCTGAGCCGGAGGCGCAGTGCTGCTGTCCAGGACCCCGGGTGCTGAAGCCCTTTCCCGCCAGCGGCCGAGCTCCAAGGTCGCGGATTACACCGCCCGCCGCGCCTCTGCACACCTGTGCCCCTAAGCCCTTAA
>NW_011889524.1:99220-101427 GCF_000151845.1 Pteropus vampyrus | reverse complement strand
ACTTTTCATAATTTTTATGTTTATTGATCTAAATCATTTAGCTGTTGAGACATTGTTTTATAATGTTTTCTTTTAGTTTTTTAGACATTGTTTTCTTGGTTGTCGGAATATTTTAAAATAACGAAAGTCTTTGTTACTGATTTTAAAAGTTTCCCCATAATTTAGAAGCATCTGACATGATAAAATGATGAAATGGGATGCTAAAGGCTCTATGACACTGCCACCTGAGAAAAGAGACAATGCAAAACATTGCTTTCTCATCCTACAGGTTCTGGTAACTATACAATCCATGAGCTATACATAAATCAGGACCATCTCTGTTGTTGTCAAAATGAACAAATCATTGAATCAAATGAAGAGATTAGAATGATCCTCATCGGTCTTATATCTGTTACTAACATACTAACCCACTTATGGTATTCTTGATTCACGTTCTAGGAAGTTTGAACTTAGTATGTTTGGAAGTCCTCATGCCCACAGAGAAATGCTTCTACCAATGAACACAGTCATTGTTTCATTCAATTTTAAATGGAAACTGTCCATAGTGATGTTGGGCTCCCCATGCTGATGAAACAGGCAGAAAGATCCCTGGATGAGAGGAGTACTTGATCTTAATTAACACAGGGAAATTGGGTTGCTGCACACAAAGTAAGGCATGGATGATGATGTCTGAACCCATCTTTTACTGCCGTGCTGAGCAGAGAATAATGAGAAATTGAGGCAAAATAATAAAACAGAACCATTATGGACTTGACTACTATGGTAATGAAAGTTTGAATCACCCAACTAGGTAAAATACTCTGTCCAGCAGAAAAACTGGAAGAAAGTAAAAGGAATACAAAATTGGTGGTTGAAAAGCATGATTATTAACTTTGGTCACATGACACATTTTAGAACCTTAGATGGAAATACATGTTCTATTTTGTATAACCATTTCTTTAGCCCTTTAATTTTTCTTTTCTTTCCCTGAAGCTACTCCATATGAAGAGGATTGGGGTTCATATTTCAATTTTGATTCAAAGTAGGAGTATGTCTGAGTTAATCAATTGGAAATATGGAAGCTAAAGAGACTTCGAAGGTTCCCTGCGTTGGGGACAGAATTTTACTTCCTGTCCAATGTCAAGAGTGTATAGTAGCAGCAAAAAGAGTTGAGTAACATGGATGTGCTACATTTGCTCCTACAGATTCAACTCTAATTTTTTCCACCTTATTCTGAGCCCAAAGAAACTGATCCCTACAACTGTATCAACCAAGCAAACTTGCCCTTTAGCTGTTAATTAGGTTCAGCCAATGGGAGGAAATAACAGATCAGAGAGTGAAAAGACATCAAGGTACTAATTCCTCTGTCACTTTCCTTCATGGGCCGTGTTTTAGAAATAGCTGTGTCCCTCTGATCAATCTATAGACAGACAAAGGAAGGTCAATACCTTTCTTTGATGTTACAATTATTACCGTGTTCTGCAAAAAAAAAAAAAAAAATTCCTCCTTTTCCCCCTTCATAATTAGGATAGTAATTACTTCCCATTGTTGCAAATACTGGGTACTTCCTTTTTATTTTAATCCTTTAATCTTGCAAACTCTTTGTAAACAGTTTTCAGTTTTCCTTTGAACACTAATATCTGTTACTTTAGGACAGTAACATACAGATGGGGATAATGATTTTTAGTGAATACATTTTTTTAATGGGGAAATACCACAAAATCCTCATTAAAGCAAATAATAAACCAAGATTTCCTCTAGTCACAGTTACTATCTCATGTTTTACTGTTAAATAACAGAATAATATAATAAGAAGAAAAATGAAATAAAATAGTAGAAAGAAAATTATTAAAACAATATCATCATTACTCGGCAATAATCCAAACAAATAAATTGAAAATATGTCATATTACATGAGAGGTCAGTAAAGTAACTGAACTGATTAAACTGATATTTACTAGCTTTCTTGAATACAAGCCATAAAGATTTAGAAAATATAATGTGGAAAAAAAATCTTACATTAATGTAACTCAAATTACAAAATATATGGAAATAAACTCAAAAAAATGTGAACAACCTATATGATGAAAATATACATATAATGTATTATTCCATTGTGTACTTGAAATTTAAATTATTTTATTAAGCAATGTCATCTCAATCGTTTTAAATAAATACATAAGAAAAAGAAAACAGAAGAATTGCCGAAGCATCTTAAAGACCTAAAT
>NW_011889524.1:97861-99170 GCF_000151845.1 Pteropus vampyrus | reverse complement strand
ATTATTTTATTAAGCAATGTCATCTCAATCGTTTTAAATAAATACATAAGAAAAAGAAAACAGAAGAATTGCCGAAGCATCTTAAAGACCTAAATAAAAATACAGATTTTTTTCAAGTTTCCAGATAGATTATTTAGTGTGATCAAGATATCAACTTTTTTCCAAATGAATTCGACATTTAATATTTTGTTTGTAAAATCTTTATAGATTTCTAAGACCTCTAACATTATTTTAATATTTATGCAGAAAATAATTTTTTAAAACAGAAAATGTTTTTAATTAAAATATTGAGTTGTAGAGATATAAAGCTCCACATAAATGACATAAGGTAACAAGGAATTGGCTTAGAAATAATAAAGCAATAAAAAG
Organism: Pteropus vampyrus; assembly: GCF_000151845.1. Lineage (NCBI taxonomy): Eukaryota > Metazoa > Chordata > Mammalia > Chiroptera > Pteropodidae > Pteropus > Pteropus vampyrus. The sequence goes on along the minus strand of NW_011889524.1, from coordinate 98,801 downwards.
AAAATAGTCTAGAAATAGATACATGAGAATTGGGACTTTAAGTATGGTAAATATGACATATAGATTAGGAAAGGAGAATGAATTTTTTTTTAATGTGTTGAAAAGCCTCGTTTTAAGGCAACAGAAAGACACTTGAAAAGATTTAAATTCTTTACACGTACACACACCCACGCATTTTCTCTTTCTCTAAAACTTTGTACCACATACATTTATATATGTGTACTCTAGGCTTTAAATATAAAATATAAGGAATTAGAAAACATTTATGAATTTTTATGTAATCTTGAGTTAAATACAGAAAAATCTGATGAATGTAATTGACAACATTGAAATAAAGAGTATAACCATTCCACACTACAAAAACACTATCTAGAAAAAATTTTAAGTTTTTTATAATGTATAAGTTCTCTTTTAAGTCAATAAAATATTTTGAACATGCCAATTAAATTACAAATTAAAGTATATTTAAGGTAATTCATAAAAGAAGTACTAATGACTAAATACCTCACTATTAATGAAATTAATGCTAATTATTGATTTAAAGTGAGATATAACTTTATTTTGTAAAAATTACAAATATTTATAAAATCTATTTTTTATAATCTAAGTCTTTGGGAAAGAGTAATAAATATAGAGAGAAATTATTAAAATATGTAAAAAACACAATTTTTATATAATTTTCAAAAGTTTGAGAACATTAAATACCTAAATGAAGACAAAGTTGTATTATATCCAAGGGCTAGAAGATTCGATTGTCAATAGCATAAATACAATTCCAATATAAAAATCCCAGCAGCTTAGATTGTTTTTAACATGACAAGCTGAATTAATATGTATATAAAGAAAAAGGCCCAAGATAGCAAACTCTCTCTTTAAAAAAGACTGATGTTGAAAAACTTTTCCTATCAGATATGAAAACATATTATAAAGTTATATACAT
>NW_011889524.1:97387-97811 GCF_000151845.1 Pteropus vampyrus | reverse complement strand
AAAGGCCCAAGATAGCAAACTCTCTCTTTAAAAAAGACTGATGTTGAAAAACTTTTCCTATCAGATATGAAAACATATTATAAAGTTATATACATAAACATAAGTTTTGAAAAATTGATTACATGACCATAACAGATCAATTAGAATTAAACTCAGACATAAGTGAAAATCCCATATGTCAAAATATGGACTATTTGATAAATGATGCTTAGACAATTGGCTCTCTGCATTAGAGTAAAAATTAAATAGGACATTTACTTCACAGTGTACAAAAAAAAAATCGATGTTCAGTGGATTAAAATTGAAAATTAAAAAAGATATTTGAAATCTTTTAAAGCAATATAGAATGCTAATTTTTTGGCTATATGATAGAAGATGACTTGTTAAGTAAGATATAGAAGTGCTAACCATGCTTATAAAGACT
>NW_011889524.1:95494-97337 GCF_000151845.1 Pteropus vampyrus | reverse complement strand
CAATATAGAATGCTAATTTTTTGGCTATATGATAGAAGATGACTTGTTAAGTAAGATATAGAAGTGCTAACCATGCTTATAAAGACTGAGAAATCTGATTCCATTTAGAAGATTCCATTCATCAAATAAAATGACAGACGTCTAAAAGATAGAAATTAGTGCACAGGATTCCTAAAGAACTCTGACAAATTAATAATGACAGAGAAACAACCCAGCTCAGTAAGAAAAAATAGCAAAAGACATGAATACACATTTCACAGAAGATGGTAAAAAATAAATGTCCAATATCCATGAAAATATGCTTGATTTCAATAGTAATAATCGAATTGCAAGGTAAAGACACAACGAAGCCATACTCTTATACACATTAGATTTGCAAAAATATCAAACATCTGACAATACCAAGTGTTGAGAGGGATGTAGCATGACAAAACTGCTACACATGGCTTGCAGGCATATAACTGATAAAACTAGAGAAGAAAATTGTAACCATCTGTGAAAGTGAACACATAAACTGCTGTACACAAAAGTCCTTCAGAATCTCCACAGCAACACTCTGAGCTATATCAAAAACTGGAAGCAATCCAAATGACCACTGACTGATCGGATACATAATCTGTGGTACAGTCAGAAATGGAATAATATACACCAGGGAAATGATGGGACCAGAGAAACATTCAGCATCATAAATCTTAGACAGTTACCATCGCGGATAAAAGTAAGATTCAGAAAACTATGTCCTACGTAGCATAATGTTAATGAAGGTAAGGAATTGGACAACGCTGAGCGATATATTTTGATATATACACATATAGTTAACCTATTTTTAACTATGATTGACATTCTGCACTGAGATTACCTCTCGGAAGAGGCAAGCAATGGCATCAGAGAAGTATAGTAACATAGGTAATGTATACTAGGTAAGAGGCTACAAATTTAGAAATAGATGCATATATTATTTGTAGGCATAAAAATATACAAAATAAAATTTTAAAATAAGACAAGTCCAAAGTCTTTTTTAGTTAGAAAAGAAAACTCCTACAAAGCATAAATGATGTTCCATATTACAAAGACAGCAATTCAGTATTCTTCTAAGTATGCAATGTACCAGGATGGGCTACAGACTGAAAAAAATTTTTAACATAAAATTGAAAAGCAAAAGTTTGTTTGTACCAAAAAAAAAACCATTATGAAGTTATAATTAAAAATATTTAAGCCGTATTCAACATTTAGAGAACATGATTCTGTGCAAAATATTTCTTTATCCGTATCTTCAGTATCATGAAGACAAAATAAGAAGCTTTATCTACTCTGAAGAACAGCAAAAAATGCACACAAAAACTGCTGAACTAAAGCACAAAAATATGTTTCCAATTTGGATTAGTATAGTGTTCTATACTTTAATCAAGAACTAAAATCTGCTGTCATCATCAACCATCTCACGTAGGTTCATCTCCACATGTGAATACATCCAACATCCCACTTAACAAAATTGCTCACATGTAGTGTCTTTAACCAAATATGATATCGTCTTCCATTTAAATATCCTGACCAGTAAATTCATAAATGCTGATTACAGAAGTAATCATAAAAGCAAATGCATGATGCAATTGCAAAAAGCTGCTGTACGAAGAGAATAACATTAAAATTTAAAAAACACTCTTTTACTCCAAAATTTGTTCTAAATATTAACCAAATTGCTTTCTCATTAATTTAGGTAAAAGCGAATGTTCAAAGGTATGTTGTTTATCACTGTTAAAAAGAAAAGAACTCTTTCTTCTCACATCCCATTTTAATGTAAACTCAGAAAAAATAAACTAATAAGGTGAACTTCAATACTTTT
>NW_011889524.1:91684-95444 GCF_000151845.1 Pteropus vampyrus | reverse complement strand
TTGTTTATCACTGTTAAAAAGAAAAGAACTCTTTCTTCTCACATCCCATTTTAATGTAAACTCAGAAAAAATAAACTAATAAGGTGAACTTCAATACTTTTCCTTGTAATAAGACAAGTACCTGTACCTTTTATTTATTCCTCTAAAATTTTGGAATTAGATTGATTCTAATCTCAAAAGATGCCTTTGTAAAAATTAAAAAAAAAAAAGCACCCCTAGAGGATTCATTGAATTCACTAAATCACCCATTGTTAGAATTTACTGCATCTTTCTTCAGAATTAGTAACAAATGTGTTTAGTATGGCTGACACATTTTTATTATAGCTACAGATAACTTCTTACAGAAGAGAATTTTCATAGCATTTTTCATCTCCAAATTTCTCAGGGTATATATTAAAGGATTCAACATGGGAGTGATAACCCTATAAACCACAGTTAAGGATTTATCAATGGGGAAGTTGGAGACAGGTCTAATATACATGAAAATACAGGGAACAAAAAACAGGACAACCACTATGACATGAGCACTGCAAGTAGACAGAGCTTTGCGCCTCCCTTCCTGACTGTGACTTTTAAGGGAATTTAAAATGACTCCATAAGAGATTAGTAGAAGGACAAAGATGACCATACAGATTGCACCTCCATTGGCAACCACTGTGAGGCCTACAAAGTAAGTGTCAGCGCAGGCGAGTTCCAATAATGGGTACATGTCACAGATGAAGTGGTCAATGACATTGGGACCACAGAAGGGGAGGCTGTACACAACAAGAATTTGAACCACAGTGTGCATAAAACCTCCAACCCAGGCCATCACCAGTAGCAGAGTGCAAGCCTGTCTATTCATAACCGTTAGATAGTGCAGTGGCTTACAGATAGCCACATATCGATCATAGGCCATCACTACCAGTAGGAAGACCTCAGCACCTCCAAATAAGTGTTCCAGAAAAAGCTGTCCCATGCAAGCTGAGAAGGAAATTGTCTTTTTACCACAGAGTAAGTCCATAATCAATTTTGGTGAAATGGCAGTAGAGTAAACCACATCCATGAGCGAAAGACAGGAAAGGAAGAGGTACATGGGGGAGCTCAGGGAAGGGCTGGCAAAAACAGTCACCACGATGAGCAGGTTGCCCACCACTGTCACAATGTAGATGAGTAAAAATATGACCAATAGTGCTTTTTGCCCTTCAGGATCCTGAGTGAGGCCCAGGAGGATAAATTCTGTCACATTGTTAGTATGTCCCATTGATTCTTCTATAAGGGCTGTTTCATGGATGGTAGGTCATAGATGGTAGGGACCTGTAATGAAATCATGAACATGACTGTGAACACATCCATTATGCTCTGGATTCAGCTTCATCAATACATCTTCTACAGTGGTTTACACACAATAAACATTTAGCAAATATCTATGAATTCTTCTTCCAAAGAGCCCATTATACCACCCCTTGACAATCAATTTCTTTCATATATTTTTGCTGAAGCTACAAGTAAGAGGTACTATCTCTAATTTTTAGTGGATCATCCACGGAGAAGAAGAATCAAAGGCCCAACATCAGTCACACATTTTTTTTAGAGCCTTCTTTAAACCATGTCAGTCCATGGACAGAAATCAGCAGTGATAAACCAGGAAAGGGTTCCAGGCCTTCAGAAACTCACTCTCTGCTGGTGGCAAAACAACTGTAAATACACTGGCATAGAGTTAAATCCCCTGAGTTGGTAGCATTTGTGGTGAGTACCTTTACAATATGAGCTGTGTCCCACCAAAAATAAAGTCTCTTCCGTAATAATTCAATACGGTGGTGATCCATGATTAGAGATTCAGTCCTCTATGACTCAAAGGATGTTCACTCTTCATGGATATCTCACTAAATTTCAAGAAAATATTCTTTAAACTGTATGAAGTAATTACAAAATTATTTAGCACATCGTTCTAAAATTACTGTGACTGGCAGGTTTTTTTTTCCCCTTGACTGTCCGCTTTAAAGGAGTTATAATTATGCCCATTTAATTTCTGCCTAGCCTACAACTCTTAACACACACTAGTTAGATTTTCAGCAAGTATTTTTGAACTTAACTGATTTGTGCCTATCACCAACAATTACATTAGAAGCTAGTACTTTTTATTTCAAAACTTTTGTGGTATCCTATGTATTGAAGGAAGAGAGCTAAGACACTGAAAAGAAAGAAGGAAATGGGACGTGGTTTTATTTATAATGTTTCTTAGGTACTGAGAGATCTCCAAGACAGAGCTTCAGGGTCCAGATTTCAAAAAGCAGCATCTCAAGGGAAAAGCCTGAGCTCAGTGTAAGAATTCATGGAGTTTTGGCCATTGAAAATATAATTACAAGTCTGTCTCACTGGAAAACAAAGAGCTTGAACTGGAAAACCACAAAAACCTTTCCAGTCTAAGTATCTATGATATTTTTTGTGCAGCCCCATCTTATTCTATTTTGCTTTTTTTAAAGACATTTTTATAATTAAATAAAAATTTCCATGCTTATAACTCTGACTCAAACAATGGTAGCCAGTGGTAAGTGGGATTTTATAATTACAGAGAGAGAATAATGACTACAAGGTACTCATTTAGTTTCTACCTATTTAACACCAAAATATCCTCCAAGAGAGAGTGTAGCAGTGATGAATAACACGGACTCTGAAGCTGCACTGCCTGTGTTGAAATCTCAGCTTCACCACTTCCTGTCTAGGTGACCTTGGGCAATGAAATAAACCTCTCTGTGCCTCAGTTCCATCACGTTTAGAATGGGGTACCAATAGTGCCTACCTCTTAGGTGCTTGTTTCATTACAAGTCAAGTACCTACAACGCTTCCCAGAACCCAGCAAACGTTTGATAAATGACAGCTGTTATCAATGTTCTTGAATGCTTTGCTATGAACAGGGCATCAGAAGGAATCAGCTGAGTCTTTGTCAGTTTGATAGGGAGTATAGACACAGTCGAGGATAAAAAGAATGTTATACCCATAATTCATGAACCTCTCTATGGGCATGGGGCAAGATCGTATGTCTTATAAATTATCCCTTTTAGGTTATATGAGGTATAGCATTTGCCTGTGATGGAATATATTTTGAATAGAAACAAACAGAATAATAGGAAAAATAGTGGGATCCATGAACCTTAGGGTGAGCAAAATAGTGGAAAATAAAAAGAAAGCAAGTATCAAACAGGGAAGAAAGAATTATACTTAAGAAATTAATATCCACAGTAATAAGAATATTGAGGTTAATTGATATTACTACTTTCTAAATATCTTCTTCAGCAAGATTTCCTTCAGTGAGGAAGTGCTGCAGGCCCGATCCCCTATGTCTTCCAGGGGTTACTCAGGAGGCCTCTTGAGAAGCAATAACAAATATATACTTAATACATATGAGTAAAAAAAAAAAGAAAATGCAAAAAGAAAAAGATTTATTCCTCAGAGTTTCTACAACTGATGATAAGAACAAAGTTAAACAAGAGAAAATAATTGCACAACTAGAGATACAAATCCAAACTCTTTGCTTATTCACTGCTGAGGAAATATAAACATAATACATCGTAGTAAAGAAAAGAAAATGAAAAAGAATTGATTCCTCAGAGTCCCTACCTACATCTGATGATAAGGACAAAGTTAAACAACTGAAAAGAATTGCATGACTAGAGATACAAACCCAAACACTTTGCTTATTCACTGCTGAGGAAATTATAGGATTACTAAACCTCAAATGGAGAAGCTGAATCCATCCACACAGATTTGGCAGGGGGAG
>NW_011889524.1:87873-89509 GCF_000151845.1 Pteropus vampyrus | reverse complement strand
AGCTAAAAATTCTCAGTTCAGACTTCTTCCTATGAAAATATATATTTGAGACCTTAGCTACATTTAAATACATTAAGTGAATTTTCAATGAGCATCACTTTTTGTTAGTTTTAAGAACTCACCTCAGGGCTTTTCCTTAGTCTCTAAAATCAGTGCTCCTTTCACTGAGAGTATCTGTAAATACATCATTTGACCACAGAACACTTAATGAACAGCTGATCAGTAGATCTACAGATAATTTCACATGGTCACGCTTTCCATATTTCCACAGAGACGCCACATCGCCTCTCTCTTTCAGAAAAGTAGAGCAGTGTCCACTGTGGATTTCTACTATATGAATATCTTTAAATAAAACAAACATTTACTGCACAAAAATAGTAGAACGTTCTATTAGTGGAAATTAACTGGGACAAGTCCCTTATTTGTCAACACAAAAATCCCTCAAACTTTTAAACACTAAAATAGGTTATTTGAACATGCCTCTATTTAGTCCATTGTAGTGAGGAAAGCAAGAAGTACTTTATTTTGAAGATTTAGGATAGCATTCACTTCTCTGACCAGTAAGGTCTCTCCGTACCTAACAAGACAAATGCTGGGATTTATTTTCCTGAAATAGCCAATGACTGAGTGTTCTCAGAGGTAACAGTAGAACTCATTAGCCTGTCATTCAATCAGCTATCCTTAAGGACACTTCACCCCTAATTAAAAATATGTCTCTACCTCTAATCTAACATCATCCCAGAAAATGAGACCTTCCACAAGTTTCTGCAAGCAATGAGAGATACCTATGCAAAGGGAACTAAAACAAGAAAACATCTAGAAGACCAGATATCAGTTAAGATAAACTCCAGCCTAGGCAGAATTTTGAGTTTTCAGAAATCTCTCCAGTATTTCTATCAGAAAAGTATTTATTCCATTTATAGGTACAGACATAACCTCTGGCTTTTTGCATCATTACTGTTTAAAATTAAAAAAAAAATAAAAGATAGGATCATTATAGAGTAGTTTATTTGAATATCTGGAACAAATTCAAATGAATTAACCTCTTCTGGACAGTTCTTTCCCCTAGAACATCCCTAGAGAAAAAAAGATATGAGTCCCGCCAAGAAAGAATAGCAGACAATCCAATGTACAAAAAGCCTCAAATTTGAAAAAAGAAGAAGAAGAAGAAGAAGAAGAAGAAGAAGAAGAAGAAGAAGAAGAAGAAGAAGAAGAAGAAGAAGAAGAAGAAGAAGAAAGTGAATACTAATTATGAGCTTCAAATTAGGAAATCTTTAGCTAAAGCAAATAATATTTAAGCCAAATGAAAGGAGACCCAGTCTCAGGATCCCTGACACAGCTCCTAGAAAGGAGGTCCTTCTCCAGCTGCTAGTCTTTGTTCTAGTGGCCCTGAGGCTCAGAGGCAGAGAGACTTGGGGCTGAGGAAATTACTGAAGTTAATATTTGAATTTTAGAAAAGACCAGTAATCACAGTTGAATAGTTTGAAGGCATGGATCTATGTCCGTTGAAACCATAGGATTTTCAGTCAAATAATGCAGTTTCTTATTTTCAGTCCAGTATCACCTGAGTAACTATTTCTGCAAAAAAAAAAAAAAGAATTATTTTTCAAGGGCTTACTTCTATGTCAAGTCTCTG
>NW_011889524.1:81201-85958 GCF_000151845.1 Pteropus vampyrus | reverse complement strand
TTTTGAATACAAGTATTTATTTTGGTTATCTTGCCACCAAAAAAAAATAGTACATAGGGTATATATAAGAATCAACATGTTTATAATTAATAGAATTTTTTTATAATTCATAAAATCTAATTATGTTTTTACCTGTTTTATTGAGATACAATACACATATAACATTGTGTAAGTTTACAGTGTTATATATACAGCATGATAATCTGATATGCATGTATATTTATTGCAAAACGATTACAATAAGTTGATTAACACATCTATCACCTCACATAATTACAGTATAAGAACATATAAGGTCTATTCTCTTAGCAACTTTCAAGTATATAATACAATATGGTTAACTATTGTCACCACGCTGTACATTAGACTCTAGAGAACTTATTCATCTTATAACTGGAAGTTTGTACCTTTAAACCAACATCTCCCCATTTCTCCCATCTTCCAACCTCTGGCACTCAGCATTCTACACTCTGCTTCTATAAGTTTGTTTGTTTCTTTTTACTTCCATGCATAACTGAGATTATACAATATTTATCTTTCTCTATCTGGCATTTCATTTAGCATAATACTCTCATAATCCCATTCACCATGTTTTCACAAATGGCTGAATAATATTTTATGGCTAAATAATATTCCATCATTCATACATATACCACAGCCTCTTATGCATTCATCTGTCGATGGACACTTAAGCAGTTTCCATGTATTGACTATTGTGAAAATTTCTACAATGAAGATAAAAGTGCAGATATGTCTTCTGGTTTTGTATTCTTCAGTATACACAAAGAAGTGGGATAGCTGGATCACGTGGTAGTTCTATTTGGAATTTTCTGAGGAACCTACATACTGTCTTCTATAGTGGATAAACAAATTTATATTCCCACCAAGAGCGTACTAGGGTCCCCTTTTCTGTACATCCTCACCAGCATTTGTTATCTCTTCCCTTTTTGATAGCAGCCATCCTAACAGCTGTGAGGTGATATCTCACTGTGGTTTGGATTCGCATTTCTCTGATGATTAACAATATTGAACACCTTCTCATGTATTTATTGGCTATTTGTAGGTCTGTTTGGAAATTTTGGGCCCTCTATTTTTTAATTGGGTTATTTTAGGGATTTTTGCTATTGAGTTATAGAAATTCTTCATATATTTTGGATATTAACACCTTATGACATATATGATTGGCAAGTATTTTCTCCCATGTTGTGGGGTGCACTTTCATTTTCTTGCTTGTTTTCCTTGATGTGGAGAAGCAATCTGGATTTACAACTTGGGACCGTGGACTTTAAGCTGTTGTGATCGGATGAGATCTTGTCTGTCATGATGGCTTCTGTGTCTTCCACAGGGAGCCCAAGTTTTCACTTCACAAGTCTGATGACCTCACTGGAGAGACTTGTCTATACAGCCCCATATATACATGTAAAAGGAGAAGGACCGAGAAGAGCTTGGTCTTCTATCCATCCCTGCCAGTGCAACATTCATATGAGCAAAGTCATCTTGGACCCTTCTTAGATACTCGAGAATTACCTCAGTCCATGCCAGAAGAAGTATTCAGTCAAGTATTGCATGTGTGAACAAGAAGAGAAGAAGAAAAAGCCCCAAAATTGTACCTTCTAGATATATAAAACTTGACAGACATATCAAATAGAAATTTTTCTAATTGTTACTGAAATTGATAATAATGTTGGCAGATTATTTTATCTCTGAGGGAAATAAGCTTCGATAATTTTTCATAATCAACATTATAAATTCTAGATGGGTAAAAAAAATTTTGAAAATAATTTTTAAAAATCAAGGTGATAAAATATGTAAAAATTTATAAGAATTAAATGGCAACCTCACTGGAAAGACTTGTCTATATAGCACTATATCTACATGCAAAAAGAGAAAGATTGAGAAGAGCTTGGTGTTCTATCCATCACTGCTAAGTCACCATTCATATGAGCAATATCTAAGAGTGATGAGATAAAACGAAAATCCAAAAGAATATTAAAATGTAACATATTTATATAAAAACACCCACACTTATAGCATAAATAACATAAGCTAAAGATGTGAGCAAATATAAAAGAAGATAAATATTTGTAGCCTGTATATATTTAATGGAGAAAGAGGTCACCTAAATCCAATAGATCAAGAATTCAATAATACGAGTAATTGTCAAAGTTTAAGGAGTGAATTCTATTTCCAGGACATTGTTCAAGAAACAGAGAGAACAAAAGACAATTAATTAACTTTCCCTGACTTCAGGGAACTTATAGACCAATATACATAAACAATTAAACAAAATATTTGTCTTATCTCCTGAAATAACTATACAAAGTTGAAAATTAATTAAATGTTTGTCTTAGTCCATTTGGGCTATGATAACACAATTCATAGACTAGGTGGTAGACAACAAACATTAATTTCTAAAACTTCTGGGACAACCAAGATCAAGGTGCTGGCAGATTCAGCATCCCACGAGGGCCTGCTTCCTAGTTCATAGACAGTCATCTTTTTACTGTGTGCTAACATGGCAGAAGGAGCGAGTGAGCTCTCAGGGGTTTCTTTCAGGAGGACACTAATCCCATTCATTATGGCTCCACCTTCAAATACTGCCACATTACAAAAGATTTAATTTATGAATCGGGGGAACACATTTATTCAATCTATAGCAATGTGCAAATGTAAAGTATTTAATTATATAAACTTTGATAAAATCTAATGTTTTATATTATGTATGTGTTATGTTTGGGAAGACTTTAAGAGGATAGAAGAAACCTCCATGTCATAATAACAGGGATAAAACACAGGATGTAAGGTTTTCATACAGTGTGATTTACCCTTGAAAGGCACCCACTGCACCCTGGCCTCAGCCCCTTATAAATTAGACTATAAATAGAGAAGCAGAATCATGAGTTTCTTAGACCACGTGCTTCCTACCATCTTCTGGGCGAGTAATATTTGGTTTAAAATCTGATTCATACAAAGAATTTTATGAATGAGGTCTCTGTCTAATAAAAAGATATATTCTAACCTCTTTGTTACCTAATAATTTGCATTCCATTAATAAAAGAGTGAAGAATAGGATATATTGTCAGCATCTTTTGTAACAGTGTTATCACCCAAAATATCTGGTGCAAGTTCTGCATCGCCTACAAAGCTCGTGGATTATGGATTACTCTAACTTTATATATATGACACAGGGAAGACTATGAAATATTATAAGCTAAAGCGGAGATGGGATATCATCAAGGGAATTATTCATAGCTACCTTGAAAAATTAATGGATCATCGTGATGAAAACATACCACCAGACAGAGTTGATCCAACCACGAAAATACATAAGATTTAGTTATTTTCTGCATATCTGAACTGTTCATATTAGTTTTATATAACTAGATTCCTCATATTAATATTAGAACACTGAAGCATTATTCACCTTCAATCTTAACAAGCTAAGTAACATGAAAAAAATTATATACTTAAAGCATTTTGCAGATACAAAAATAAGATATATACTTGAAATATTAATATGGGCTATCTTTGTGTGAAAAAAAGTAAACCAAGATTTTACATCAAGTTTCTTTATTTTCTGAAATCTGTAATGAGCACTGTTAATTCTGAACAAGACTACATTATTTAAGAAAGAAACATGAGAAAATTTTCCATTAACTGAAAGAAATTTACAGTATTAACTATTGCAAACTCATCACATAGAACATAAATTACATTCTCAACAGAGACCTTTTATAGATAAAACTTGAACATGTATTTTTATGGAAGCTATAAATATATTAAAAGTATTTTTAAACAAAAAATATATATATTGAAACAGGAAATTTTAAAAATTTTAAAATTATATTTTGATCCTTAGAAATAGTAACATAATAAATGTTTTTTATCATGCTCAAGTTATTAAAACTGAGAAGAAATTTATTACAGTTAAATAATCACACAAAGCTTTCATGGGAGCTTTCAATTTTTCTTTGAAAATAGGTGATACATTTCTCTGCTGCCTCATTATATTTTTCTGGTCCAGAACTTTTTCATGGCACTTTTCATCTCTCCATTTCTCAGAGAATAGATTAAGGGGTTCAACATAGGGGTGATAATGGTGTAAAATACAGTCAAAGATTTATCAATAGGTAAGGTATAAGCGGGTCTCACATACATAAAAATACAAGGGACAAAGAAAAGGACCACCACAGTGATGTGAGAGCTACAGGTGGATAAGGCTTTGCGTCTCCCTTCCTGACTGAGGTTCTTAAGAGAGTGCAAAATGACCCCATAGGAGATGATTAACAGCACAAAGATAATCACGCAGAAGGCCCCGTCATTGGCAACCACAGTGAGGCCAATAATGTAGGTGTCAGTGCAGGCAAGTTTCAGTATAGGATATATGTCACAGACGAAGTGATCAATGACATTGGGGCCACAGAACGGAAGGTTGTAAACAAAGAGAAGATGAACTACAGCATGCAAAAAACCTCCAACCCAAGCCAACAGCAGCAGCACAATGCACACTCGTTGGTTCATGATCGTCAAATAATGCAAGGGTTTACAGATGGCCACATAGCGGTCATAGGCCATGACCACCAGGAGTAATATCTCTGCACCACCAAATAAATGCCATATAAACAGTTGGCTCATGCAAGCTTGGAAAGAAATGGTTTTCTTCTCATAGAGTATGATTATAATCATATTTGGGGTGACCGTAGTAGAATAAACTGCATCCATAAATGATAAGTAACCAAGAAAGAAGTACATAGGGG
>NW_011889524.1:77129-80206 GCF_000151845.1 Pteropus vampyrus | reverse complement strand
AACGTGGATTTTTGAAAGTCACTCGATCAAGTTTTACAGATGTTACATCATCCTCTAATTTTTAACAGATTAACAAAGTATGCTTACAGAATATATTGTGAACACATCGAGAGATTCAGAAAAATTTGTCCATTAAAATATTCCGGAATACCTACTCTTGAAGTTAGTTTCCAAGAATACTGATGTTAGAAAAGATAAATTGATTCTGGACCTTTATAATATGAAAGTATCAAAGAGTACTACAGAATTGAATTAATTCCTACATATTTTAGAAATCACAAAAAAATATGCTCAATTATGAGAATCGCTTTAGAGAACTCTTAAAAGTATTAGAATTTTCAAAACACCATTCAATGTACTCTTTATAAATGTAAAGCCCAGTTCTGAATTTTATGTATCCACGCACTTCCTGAGTTACCTGCACAACGACAGAGCCATTCAATCCTCGTTCTGGGCTGTGGTGCCTTCTCCTTTGCCCTTCCTGCACTGCTGCCATCCCTGTGGACACAGAGAGCACAACAGCACAAGTACCATCACAGGACTTCAAACTGTTTCCACGTGACCAACTCTTTCCATGTCTACAGAAACTTGTTTCATCTTAGCCCTTCTAAAAACTATTACCCTTCAAATGGTTGGGATTTTCAAAATGAATACGCATGTATCATAATACCTACCTAAGAGTATGGATACTACATAGACATTTACTTACTTTGCAAAGTTTTTTAGAAATTATTTTTCAATTCAGATGCCAAAACAAAGATTTTAGGCAGATCATGGTATACAAAAAATTCTACACTAAAAATCTGGAAATATTGTTTAATTTGGATCAGCCATTTGGGAAAATCACATCCCAACTCATATTCTTATTAGAAAGGTCATAATCATTCTAACGTATGCGCTTCTGAATTATTGTCATTGAAATTTTTATCCTAAATGACATGCTAACATTTTTGCTAGTAGACCATCTTTATATTAATTGGATGAATCAGCAAGTGTTAAAAATTACTTGATTATTAATCAATTGATTAAACCAGCTACTTTGTTCATATTGTTACTTCTTGGTTATCTGGGTCTGTGAGGAATCCAAGACATTCATTCTCATTGAGGAAAATAAATCACCTGTTGGTCGTTTTTAGATATGGCCTGGGGCCAATTTTACATGTAACGTGTGCAACTTTGTTTTAAAAGAATTATTTTAAATGTGTTTTGTTTCAGAATCAACATTTGTAGCCCATTATTTGGGAAGAGCTGGATATTATTCTAGAAGACCTGTGCTTCTAGGCAAGCCGATTTGTACTCTAGCATCAGTGGAAGAATAAAAGGATATTCTTTTAAATTAATATATTTAATATAAACTGAGAGCTAACTGAGAAGAGGCAGATAGAAACCAGTAAAGAATATAAGCTAAATGGATTATGTTTTGAAATTGGTAACAGTTTGGTTTGGGGGACCTGAAGGAGTTGGGAGTAGAGGAATTTCAGATTTACTGAGCTGCAAATGTGGAGGGGAACTGGAGCATAACTCAGCATCGGCACCAAGACTGGCCTCTCAGAATTTTTATACTTCCATGTCTAAAATAAGTAAGAAAATCTAGTTCTGAACTTTAGGATATATCGAAAGGAGAGAGGAAATACCTAAAGGCATTCCATCTTCAGGGCTTCTCGAATTTCATTGCAGGTATACATAATTAAATATTTTCCCTCATAATTAGGAAGCTATGTCTGCATTTGTAAAATAAGTAATCACAATTCACAGGCGTTGTCTGAGCTCAGTAGGAGGTTCTAACACCTCGTCCTCTTGAGTACTTACAACACTTGTTTATAGCTGTGCTTCCTCTGTCAACTGTTGGGTTAGTAAACATATCTTCTTAATAACTGTACCTCCAGAATCTATGATTGCCCCTTGTGCATTTTAAGTGATCAATAAATATTTGACTAAAAGATGTTCTTTTTAACTTCATTATTACTTTAAGCTACTGAAAACTATTAATTGGACTCAGAATCATACAAAATTTTATACTTTATCAAAATCGTATTTATTAAAATATACATATTTACTTTAATCATTTGAGAAATTCTTCAAATCTCTAACATATTCAATGAAAACAAATAAATCACTAAAATAGTCAACAATGTCAAACCGTGATAACTAACCCATAACAACAAAACTAAATATAACTTAAGTAGATCTACATTATGCCAAATTCAACAACATAAAACAGAAAAATAAACCACTAACATGGTACACAAGGTGTAAAATACAGGGAAACACTGTCAATAAGAAAGATATTAAATATTATAGACCAAAATTTTGAGTTCCGATTCAGATCATTTTAAAACATAGGAACACAATCCATGACTCAATATGGTCCTATTTAACTATCTGTATAGTAAAACCAGTTTCCCATGTAAGCAATAGATTTTTTAAAGTCATTAAGCAGTGACCATAAAAATGATGAAACAAAAATTTTAAGGTCTTAATAAACATCTAATCAACTCATCTGATTTTTTATAAATGAAGAAAGATTGACTAGGACATTGTCATATACAATTATAGAAGGTGTATCTTCTTTACCAATAGCATTATTGCATGAAAATGTCCTTGGATGTCTTACTCCATATCTCATTATCCACTTTGAAATTTATTATTAAAACTAGTCTGAGAAATCTTTTTTTATATAAATTAAGAGATCTGTTGGGTGCATAATGTGATGTGTTTGATTTCTTTCACAATACTTTTAAGACCCTAAAGATAAGAAAACATCCATGCAATTAACTCAGACATAGATGTTGACATTTTCTTTAAGATTCTGTAGCTCTAATATCTGACAACGTTCATGAACTCTATGTCCACAGACACCAAATTTTACTTTCTAAGAAGGTATAAATAAGCTCATGTCAAATAATCTAATAACTAAATTTCTCTGAACTTTTGTTTCCACATTATGTTTTGAGTTTCTCTTTGTAATAAGGAGCTATTAATTTAAATATCAAAATGTTATTTGGGGTATATACTAAAAGGTAAGAACCAAACATGGAACAGATATTTATATACAAATGTTCATTGCAAAATGACTC
>NW_011889524.1:72945-75299 GCF_000151845.1 Pteropus vampyrus | reverse complement strand
CTACTGCCATGCTGAGTAGAGAGCAATGAGAAACTGAGGCAAACTAAAAAAAAAAGAACCATTATGGGTTTGACTCCTGTGGTAATGATCGTTTGGTTCACCCAATTGGATAATATACTCTCTCCAGCAAAAAAGAAAAAGAAAAACTGGAAGAAATTAAAAGGAATACAAAATGGTGGTTCAAAAGTCATGATTAATAACTTTGGTCGCATGACAATTTTTGATCCTTAGATGGAAGTGGATGTTTTATTTTATGTAATCATTTCTTTAGCCTTTTCAGTTGTTTTTTCTTTTCTTTCCTGCCTCTACTTCAGATGAAGAGGATTGGTGGTTCATATTTCAATTTAGATTTGAAGTAGGAGTATGTCTGAGTTAAAATCAATATGGAAGCCAAAGCTTTGAATGTTACCCGGTTTGGGGACAGAGTTTTACCTCTCATCCAATGTCAAAGTATATGGTAGGAACAAAAAAGATTGACTGTCATGGATGTGCTACATTTGCTTCTACATATGCAACTCTAATCTTTTCCACCTTATTCTGGGCCCTAAGAAGCTGATTAACAAAGCAAAGTGTATCAACAAAGCAAACTTTCCCTGTAACTGTCAGTTATGTTCACCCAATGGGAGGAAATAACAGGAGATCAGAGAGTGAGAAGAAAAGACATCAAGGTATCAATTTCTCTGTCACTTTCCCTCATGGGCCATGTTTTAGAATGGCTGTGTCCTTCTGATCAATCCATAGACAGACAAAGGAAGGTCAATACCTTCCTTTTTCTCTTACAATTATGACCGTGTTCTGAAAAAAAAATTTCCATTTGCCCCTTTATAATTAGGGTAGTAATTACTTGCCTCTGTTGCAAATACTGGGTATGCCACCATGATTTTTTTGAACATTTAATCTTGCAATACTCTTTTTAATAGTTTTCACTTGTTCCTTTGAAGTCTAATATCTATTCCTTAGGACAGCGACACACAGGTGGGGATAATACTTTTTATTGAATACATTTTTAATGGGGAAATATCACAAGCATCTCCATTACAGCGAATAATATGTCAAGGTTCCCTCTACTCACAGTTATTACCTCATGTTTGACTGTGTTAAATAACATAATAACACAATGAGGAGAACTATAATATAAAATATTAGAAGATTTTAGAAAGAAAAATCTTTAAGACGATATCATCATTACTCAGCAATAAACCAAACAAATTAACTGAATCTATCATATTAAATGAGAGGTCAATAAAGTGACTGAACTGACTAAACTGAAATTTATTACTAGCTTTCTTGAATACTAGCCATAATTATTTTGAAACTATAAGTGGAATAATATCTTTCATTAATGTAACCCAAATTACAAAACATATGGAAATAAACTAAAAAAATCTGAAAAATCTATATGATGAAAACATACATATGATATATTACTGCATTGTACACTTGAAACATGTATTGTTTTATTATGTAATGTCAGCCCAATAAATTTAAATAAATAAATTAGAAAAATAAAACATTGAAGATACTTAAAGACCTAAATAAATACAGAGATATTTCGAGTTCACGGATAGAATTATTGAATGTGATCAAGATATAAAATTATTTCCAAATGAATATGACACTTAACATAATGTAAGTAAAACTCTTAATACATTTCTAAGACCTCTAAAATTATTTTAACAATTACACAGAAAATAATTCTTTGAAACAGAAAATGTCTTCAATAAGAGTATTGAGTGGTAAGCCTCTTATCAGAGATCAGGACTCATTTAAAAGGCCTAAAGTAATGGGATATAGGCTTATAAATAATTAAGCAATCAAAGGAAAATAGACTAGAAATAGATATGCAAAGAGTGGGAATTTAAATATAGTAAATGTGACATATCGGATTAGGGGAGTAGGTTCAATTTTTCAAAAATGTGTTGAAAAGCTTGGTTTTAAGGCAACAGAAGGCCACTTGAAAAGGAGGCTTAAATTCTTTACACATATGCACACATACACAAACACACATTTCCTCTTTCTCTAAAACTTAGCACCGCATGCATTTACATATGTGTACTCAAGCTTTAAATATAAAGAATAAGTGAACCAGAAGAAAACATTTATGAATTTTTATGTAATCTTGAGTAAAATGCAGAAACTCTGATTAATGTAATTGACATTGAAATAAAGAGTATGACGATTCCTACAAAAACACTATGTAGAAGAAATTTTAACTTTTATATTATGATGTATGAAATCTTTTTTATGTCAATAAAATATTTTCAAGATGCCAATTAAATTAGATAAAGCATATTGAAAGGCAATTCATAAAAGAAATACCTATGACTAAATACCTCACTATTAACAAAATTAAT
>NW_011889524.1:69578-71271 GCF_000151845.1 Pteropus vampyrus | reverse complement strand
TTATCCATCTTCAGTATCACGAAGACAAATAAGCTTTATTCTTGGAGGAAAAGCAAAGATGTGCATTAAAAATACTGAGCTAAAGCATGACAATACGTATACAACTTGCATTAGTATCTTGTTCTATTCTTTAATCAAGAACTAAAATCTGCTGTCATGATGAAACATCCCATAAGGTTTCAGCCCAACCTGTGAATACATCCAACATCCAATCTAACAAAACTGCTCACTGATACTGTCTATAACCAAATACAGTATCATCTCCCATTGAAATATCCTGACCTGCAAATTCATGGACACTGACCTGAGAAACAGAAGTCATCTTGAAGACAAAATGCATGATGCAGCTGCAGAATGCTGCTGTGTGAAGAGAAACATGAACATTAAGATTTACAAACCACTCTTTTAGCTCCAGAAATTACTTCTAAATATTAACCAAATTCCTTTCTCATTAATTTGCGTAAAAGTGAATTTTCAAAGGTACTTGGTTTATCACTTTTAAAAAGAAAAGAACTCTTTCTTCTCACATCCCAATTTAATGTAAACTCAGAAAAAATAAACTAAAGAGGTGAACTTTGTTCACTTTTTCTTGAAATACGACAAATACCTGTACTTTCATTTATCCTCTAAAATTTCTGTGTTAGACTGAATCTGATCTCAAAGGACAATTGATTCCACATTTTTGATGCCTTGTATAAATAAAAGAACCGCTAGAGAATCCATTGCATTAAATAATTAATTTTAGAATTTACAGCCTCCTCGTTGGTTCAGAATTACTATCAAATGAGTTTAATATGACTAAGACATTCGTGCTATACTTATAGATAACTTATAATGAAAGAGATTTTTCATAGCATTTTTCATCTCCAAATTTCTCAGGGTATATATTAAAGGATTCAACATAGGAGTGATAACCGTATAAACCACAGTTAAGGATTTATCAATGGGGAAGTTAGAAACAGGTCTAACATATATGAAAATACAGGGAACAAAAAACAGGACAACCACCGTGACGTGAGAACTGCAGGTAGACAGGGCTTTGCGCCTCCCTTCTTGACTGTGACTTTTAAGGGAATTTAGGATGACTCCGTAAGAGATTAGTAGAAGGACAAAGATGACCATACAGATTGCACCTCCATTGGCAACCACTGTGAGGCCTACAAAGTAGGTGTCAGTGCAGGCGAGTTCCAATAATGGGTACATGTCACAGATGAAGTGGTCAATGACATTGGGACCACAAAAGGGGAGGCTACATACAATGGTAAGTTGAACCAGAGAGTGTATAAAACCTCCAACCAAGGCCATCACCAATAGCAGGATGCAAACCTGTCTATTCATGATGGTTAGATAGTGCAGTGGCTTACAGATAGCCACATATCGATCATAGGCCAGCACCACCAGAATGAAGATCTCAGCACTTCCAAATAAGTGTTCCAGAAAGAGCTGTCCCATGCAAGCTGAGAAGGAAATTGTCTTTTTAGAAAACAGTAAGTCTATAATCAATTTTGGTAAAATCATAGTGGAATAAATCACATCCATGAGTGACAGATAGGCAAGGAAGAGGTACATGGGGGAGCCCAGGGAAGGACTGGCAAAAACAGTCACCACGATGAGCAGGTTGCCCACCACTGTCACAATGTAGATGAGTAAAAATATGACAAATAATACTTTTTGCCCCTCAGGATCCTGAGTG
>NW_011889524.1:63940-67502 GCF_000151845.1 Pteropus vampyrus | reverse complement strand
CTAAAACCAAATACATTTGTATATTCTGGTTATCTTCTCTGTTTTGCTAGCTTAATTTTCTCAATTCAGACTTCCTCCAATGAAAATATATATTTAAGACATTAGCTATATTTAAATATATTGCATGAATTTTCAATGAGCATCATTTTTTGATTGTTTAAGAACTCACCTCAGGTCTTTGCCTTAGTCTTTAAAATCAGTGCTCCTTTCAATGAGAGTAACTGTAGATATATCACATATATGTGCGTGACCACAGAACACACAATAATGAATAGCTGATCGATAGATAGATCTACAGATAATTCACAAGCCACACTATCCATATATCCACGCAGACACCCTATCTTCTCAGTCTTTCAAATAAGTGTAGCAGTATCCAATGCAGATGTCTACAAAATAAAAACACTTAAATAATACAAATATTTATTGTACAAAAATAGTAGAACATTCTTACCTGCTGGGAAAATTTTTTAGAGATAAACAAAGCTGCTATGTTCACATGGCTATGTAAAAACTGGACTAATTAGTGGAAATCACCTTGGACAAACACATTTTGGACAACACAAAATCCACCAAACATTTAAACAATGAAATTAGTTATTTGAATGTGCCTCTTTCCAGTGCATTATGGTGAGGCAACTTCAAAGTACTTTACTTTGAGGATTTAAGATAGCATTCACGTCCTGGCCAGTAATGTCTCTTGACTTAACGAGACAAATGCTGGGATTTATCTTCCTGAAACAGCAATGACTCAGCTTTCTCACAGATAATAGTAGAACTCGTTAGCCTTTCAGTCATTCAGTTTATCCCTAAGGATGCTGTTTCCTAATTAAAAATATGACTCTACCTCTTTCTGACTTAATTCTAGAAAACTGAGAAATTCCACAAGTTTCTATAAGCAATGCGAGATATCTATGCAAAAGAACTATAACAAGAAATCAGAAAGATATACTCCAGCCTCGAAAGAAATTTGAGTATCAGAAATCTCAGGTATTTCTACCAGAAAAATCATTGTTCCATTTATATGTACAGACACCTACTCTTTACCTCATTACTATTTTAAATAAAAGAGATGGTAGAGTCATTATAGATTAGTTCAATTGAATATTTGGAACAATTTCAAATGAATTAACACCTTCTAGACAGTGTTCTCCCCTGGAACAATCCCTAGGGAAAAAAGATTTGGGTCTGGCCAAGAAAGTGTAGCAGACGGTCCGATGTATGGAAAGCCTCAAATTTGAAAAGAAAAATAATAATGTGAATACTAATTTATGAGATTCAAATTAGAAAATATTTAGGTAAGACAAATAATATTTAAGCCAATTGAAGGGACACCCAGTCTCAGGATCCTGACTCAATCATATTCCTACAAAAGGAGGTCCTTCTCCAGCTGCTCCTCTCTGCACTAGAGGCCCTTAGGCTCAGAGATTTGGTTCTGAGGAAGTTATCGAAGTTGATGTTTCAATTCTGAAAAGATCAGTAATCACAGTTGTAGAGTTTGAGGGCCTGAATCTAAATCAGCTGAAACCATAATGATTTTCATTCGATTAAAGCAGTTCCTTATTTTCAGACCAGTATCACGTGAATAACCATTTCTGAAGGTAAAGAATTGTTTTCCAAGAGCCTGCCCCTAAGTCAAGTCTCTCCACAGTTATTTCTTTAATATACCTTACTACAGGCTCCATTGATCATCTTCACCTCTATATATATTTAATATAATATTGCATTTTCTGAGACATAAGGGACTAAAGAGGCATTAAATACGTGTCTGAACCAGCTGAACATTTTAATAATGTGCTGAGCCCCATCAAATGTTGGTGGGTTTCAGCTTACCTCAGAAATGGATGAAAAGTAGCAACCCCGAATATAACATGAATTACTTCTAAGATTTCAAGAGTACGTCTGAGCACTGTGCTTCTTTTAATGGCAAGCAGCAAGAGAGAGGTTATCCTTAATTTAGCAGAACTATCTGATATCATCAAGATTACTGTGGACTCAACTATGATTTAGAACTGGAAAGCTAATATACGCATAGGTTTAATCCTCTCTGTTCTTTTCAGATGAATTCAAAGACCTACTAATGCTTTCTGCTTATCCAAATAAAGTAAAAGAATTTGCTAGATTAACAGATGTTCACAACATTCAGAGCTTAATTTATATGTTCCAATAAGAATGATACATGGAAAATATTAACTAATATAGATGTTGCCTCAAAATATGCAATAATCTCCAGTAATTCTCTACAAACCACATCTATTGCCATAATGTCTTGAAATGAAGTTTAGATGTGAATGCACTCAAAATAATTTACTACATTGATAACATCATACTAGTTTCTCCCATAGAGAAATAAACTTGGGAGGATATGGGACCTCTGGTAAATCTCAGTCCAGTATGATGGATCCATCCAGCCAAAATACAAATTAGACCAATTAGAAAAAGTTGTGGGAATAAAATGGTCCATGACCATTAGAGACATGCCACAAATCCTATCAAATTCATTACTATCCCTTTCACATCCCAGTAACAAAAAAGAAATGACAGTGACTCTAGAGGATTTGTAATACAGTTAGTCATGCGATGCCATTGGAAGCCCATAACCCTGGTGCTCAGATGTTCTCGGAAGTATCTACTACCTGAATGCTGGCAGCCTGGAGACTTTGGCAGAACCCTAATCCCACCGCTCTGTCATGAATACCGGGACTTGGGATTCAATAATTTCCTTATACAGTGACCCAATGCAGCTCATTTGAAAGACAATTACCAGAAATGACTGGATGTTCATAGAGACACAATTAAATGGCAGCACAAGTGCACTTTGTGTCATAGGTGATATCAGAGGGTCATTCCAAAAAAGATGGAGTAGCATAACTAACCTCCCTAATGAAATAGAAATAGTTTCTATAGAAAACTTTTATGGGAGAACATAATAAAGATAAGATTTTTAAAATCAATAAAAGAGACATAAAATTGAGAAAAATCAAAACAGCTCAGAATTAGTACTTGTTTTTCTTTACTTTTTTAAAATTTATTATATTTTATGATGATATTAGTTAACATAAACTCATGTTTCAGCTGTACATTTTAACAGTAAACTATATATGTATTTACATTGTATATTCACCTCCCATAGTTAGATTTCTTCCTGTCACCACATATTTGACCCATTTACTCCTACTAGCTCCTCCCTCTCCCATCCCCGCTACCTTCTGGTTCAGAGTTGGTACTTTTTCAATAAAACTAATAACATCTAGCAAGAGTGATACAGTGAAAATCCAAATTACCAATCTCAGAACTAAAAGCAGATAAATATTATACATTACTCTTAAACTTTAAAAAAATGTAAATTGTTGTCATGAAAATTATCCCAGTGAACTGAATAATTTAGATAAAATGGGTAAAACATAGGAGAAACACAACCTTCTGAAATGCCTCAAAGAAATTGAAGTTAAATACTCCTATATCTCCCCAAAACGAACAACTCTTTTTTAAAAACAAGATTGTCATAAATCACCTGAAGGAACCAACAGAAATTACCAGAAATAGTAAGAGAATTTAGCAA
>NW_011889524.1:60901-61285 GCF_000151845.1 Pteropus vampyrus | reverse complement strand
CTGTAGTTAAGAAAACTAGAAGTTATACAAGTATAAATAATACTGAGCCGGCTAAGGTGACTGTAATGGCAGTACAGAAAAACGATGATACTGAGGATGAGGGTTTAGATCCAGGAGGTGAACAGGAGTTGGAGGACGAAGCAGCAAAATACAATCAAGATTATGATTATAATACACTTTGGCCTGGTTGAGGCGTTTGCTGTGCCTCCTCCAACAGCTCCTCCATCATATCAGTATAGGCAGCCAAAAAGGGTTCCTACTAAGGTAGGGTTCTTAGGGGCAGTAAGGCAAGCTAGAAATGAAGAAGAAAACAGCTTAGGTTGTTTTCCAGTAATCTTTCCTTCGGATGAAAGTCCACCACAGTGGGAGCCTATACCATTTAAG
>NW_011889524.1:52263-52776 GCF_000151845.1 Pteropus vampyrus | reverse complement strand
CTTTACTATACACAATATGGCCCGGAAAGGGTTCCTGTAGATGCATTGTCTTTATGGAATTTATTGAGGGATAGTTTTGATCCTACTCATGAGGCCGTATGCTTAGCAAGGAAGACCTCTCACTTAGTTCTGTAGTTAAGAAAACTAGAAGTTATACAAGTATAAATAATACTGAGCCAGCTAAGGTGACTGTAATGGCAGTACAGAAAAACGATGATACTGAGGATGAGGGTTTAGATCCAGGAGGTGAACAGGAGTTGGAGGACGAAACAGCAAAATACAATCAAGATGATGATTATAATACACTTTGGCCTGGTTGAGGCGTTTGCTGCGCCTCCTCCAACAGCTCCTCCATCATATCAGTATAGGCAGCCAAAAAGGGTTCCTACTAAGGTAGGGTTCTTAGGGGCAGTAAGGTAAGCTAGAAATGAAGAAGAAAACAGCTTAGGTTGTTTTCCAGTAATCTTTCCTTCGGATGAAAGTCCACCACAGTGGGAGCCTATACCATTTAAG
>NW_011889524.1:49716-51833 GCF_000151845.1 Pteropus vampyrus | reverse complement strand
GGATACAGAAACAGCTCTTGGCTGTTTGTGTGCCTTTTTTTGGAGAAGTGTCTGTTCAGGTCTTCTCCTCAAGTTTTAATTGGATTGTTTGGTATTTTTGTTGTTGAGTTATACAAGTTCTTTATATATTTTGGATATTAGCCCCTTTGGGAGGCGTTGTTTGCAAATATCTTCTCCCATTCGGTTGGTTGCCTCTGTTTGGTTTTTGGTTTCTTTTGCTGTGCAGAGGTTTTTAGTTTGATATAGACCATTCATTTATGTGTATGTGTGTTTTTATATTACTTCCCTTGCCTTGAGGTCAAATTCATAAAATACTCTCTAAATCCAAGGTCCATGAGTTTAACATCTATGTTTTCTACAATGAAATTTATTGTTTCACTCCTGTATTTAGGTCTTTGATTCATTTTGCATTAATTTTGGTGTATGCTGACAGATAGCAGTGTAGTTTCATTCTCTCACATGTGGCTTTCTTTTTTCTCAGCAGCATTTATTGAAGAAGCTTTTTTTCTCCATTGAATGTTTTTGGCTCCTTCGTCAAAAATTATGTGGCCGTATATATATGAGTTAATTCCTGGGCTCTGAATTATGTTCCATTGGTCTGTGTATCTGTTTTACTGGCGATACCATGCAGTTTTGATTACTGTCACTTTATAGTGTAATTTGAAGTCAGGCAGAGTGAGACCTCCAACCTTGTTCTTTTGTTCAGTTTCTGTGGCTATTCAGGGTCTTTTGTGATTAAACACAAATCTGACAATTTTTTGTTGTATTTTTTTTTAATGTCATTGGTATTTTGCAAAGGATTGCATTGAATCTGTATATCGCTTTGAGTAATCTGTCCATTTTAACTATGCAGATTCTTCTAATCTATGAACACTGAATATCTTTCCATTTCTTTGTGTCTTCTACAATTTCTTTTTAAATAAAGTTGTATATTTTTCAGTATAGGTCTTTCACATGCTTTGTTAAGTTCATGCCTAAGTATTATATTCATTTCGTTAAAAGTCAAAAGATATTATTTTTTTGTTTTCATTTTCTAAAATTTCATCATTAGTATATAGGAACACAATGGAGTTTTATATGTGAATTTTGCATCCTGCAATTTGACTGTATTTTTATTGTTTCTAATAGTGGACTCTTTTTGGTGGACTCAGAGGGTTTCTATATAAAGAATTATATGTGAAGAGAAAAAAAATGGCGTCGATGATAGAGTCTCTGTTCATCCCTCTGGCGACCAAATCAAAGTCGTGATGGAAACAAGGAGCAACAGAAAGGAAAAATCACCTGAGATCTAGATGAATAAGCTATACAACTAGGGAGAAATCCAAGAAATCGCCCTGCAATGGCAGAAAGTAGGACAGGGCAAGGATGGGGTGAAGATGGGGCGAGGACATGGGGCAAACCGGTCCTGAGTGGCTGAGTGAAAAGGGGGTAGCGATAGCAGCAGCAGCAGATGCCTCTTAAAGGGGCTGCATCTAGGAGTGGATTTTTACGATGATGGACCTGCCCACTCTGAGCATCAGTGCCCAATGGGCTGCGTGCAAGGGCCATGAGGGACTTACAGGGAGATATTTTTGGAGTGAGGGTCGAGGCGAGATTCACTAGGTACAGAAGTGCTGGTGGTATTCTTTGTTCCCTGATGACCCCTCCCCACTCCCAGTGCGCCAGACACAGCACTGTCATTGCCGTGAGGTCATCAGATCGGATAACAGAGGTTGCTTTGCCTAGAGGATTCCCTGAAACACGCTTCCCCCAATCAAGGCCCCACCTAAGCCACAACCAGGTGTATCCTCATCAAGTCAGAAGCGCCTTGCTGAGCAGCGTCTAGACTCACACTGGAGGTAGCTGACCTCGGTTTCTGGTGTGGCCTTTCGAGGCAACTATAAGCACAGCATTTGTGGATTGCTTGCTGAATCTTGACAGGTAGCCCCGGAGGGGTACATGCTTGGGCTAAATTTGGCATGCAGCTGAACCCCTGTCAGGACTGTGCCATTGGACACCTACTACACAAATCGACACTAATAAGACTGGGAGACTTAGGAGCTTTGCTTAGTACATAGAAAAAGATACATAAGGGCAGCCAAAATGGGAAGACAGAGAAGCAGAAATCATATGATAGA